>NW_005842205.1:263132-271532 GCF_000455745.1 Alligator sinensis | reverse complement strand
CCTGGAACTCAGCCCTGCTGGTAGGAGTGGTGAGTCTGGGGTTTTTTTCCATTTTTTTTGTTCTTAAAGGGCCAGAGCTGGTCCGGGCGGGGCACCCATGCGGGGGCTGGGGGAGCAAGGGGGATTGGGAGCTCATGCAGAGCCCCCCATGCCATGTGGGGCAGTGGGGGGCAGCAGGGATTGACCCCCCCACCCAGCAGCACCCGCTGAGTTGGGGCTTTTTTTTTTACAAGTGCTGGGGCTGGGGCAGGTGGAGCAGCCATTGCTGGGCTGGGAGAATGGGCGGGGGATGGGCCTGGCTGATGCAGAGATTTGGAGATTTGGCAGAAGCCAAATCTCTGAATCAGATTCAGCCAAATTAAATCAGGACAGTGATTTGAATCACCGAATCGTGTCACTGTCCCCTGAATTGCCCGAATCCAAATCCAAAGTGAATACTAGCCACTTTGCACAGGCCTAATAGATATTAATGCATGTCAATGGTTATCATTGGACGAATACAGCTCTCTTCTCAATGTCTGCTCCAAGACCACCTCTTTCAGGAAATTTTCTGTGTGCTTTTAAATTTTTACTGAACAGAAGCTGTTTTCTAGATGCAGAAGAGCAGGCTTTGGGTCCAGCAGTTTCTTTCACCTTAACTCAGAAGCTTGATGATTGATTAAAAATTAAACACAGCTGTGAGTTAACATACACGGTGGACCTTAAAAATCACATCCATTTTAAATGGTGTTCTATAGCCTTTGTGGGGCTGTTCTGTGTAAATGGAGTTCTGTAGGACATAGTGTTAAAGAAAAAATGTCAGTGGCACTAAACAATAGGGGTGTGCGAAGCTTTGGTCACCGATTCAATTTGGGGAAGGTACCTGGGGAGTCAGATGTCAGGCAGGTTATAGTGTGTCATAAGTCCAATGTCTATATTGAGTCCATGAGTTTTTGTATCCAGGAGGTTGATGAAGTGAAGTTCATAGGCTTGTCTGTGAAAAGTGGCTTGTAAATTCTCTTTGAGAATCAGGCTTGAGAGACTGGAGACAGAGTGGCTTTCTTGTGAGAAATGTGCCCCCACATGTAGTTGGGTATTTTTGCCTGTAATAGATTGGATTAGTATGTTGGCAGGTTTTTCATTTCTTGTCATGGCACGGTCTGGATCCATTCGGTGTGTTTTGGGCTGTAGGAAGTTTGCTTCTGGTGATGAGGTTAGTGAGGTTTGGTGCTTGTTTGAATTTACAAACCACTTTTCATGGATACAAAAACTCATGGACTCAATATAGACATTGGACTTATGACACACTATAACCTGCCTGACATCTGACTCCCCAGGTACCCCTCCACTTTTACCTGCAAAATCCCCCACCCCCCCCAGCCTATCCCTCACCCTATGACACCTCAATTTACATTTTCACTGACTGGCTTTCTTGCCTGCGTTGCATGTCAGTCTCTGGCTTCTTCACTATCCATTCCATCCAGGAAGAGCACACATGCACCAACTAGATGCTTCCTCAGCCTGACAAAGGGTTTTTAAACCTGAAAGCTTGCTAAGATATATTTCCCCAACTATTCAGTTGGTCTAATAAAAGATATCAGAGCTATCCTCAACTGGTCCGTGCTGGGCCCAGGACCCAAAGGGGTAGGTCAAAGGGCCAGGGGCCCACTGCAAGGAATGCCCAGAGCAAGAGCCTTGGGATTCTGACTGGCCTGAAGATGGGACCAGGGCCTAAGGTGGGGCCAAAGGTCCCAGAGAGGGGACCACAGCTGGAGGGGGTAAAGGATGCAATTTGTGAGGCATGGGCCACAGTGTAAGGGGAGGTACAGAGCTGCAGAATGGATGTTGCCCCAAGACACCTAAATGGGCAGCCTCCTGCTTGGGAAACATCTGAATCAGTTTTCCATCAAGGCGTGGCAGAAAAAAGAGGGGCAGGTGGCTGGCCCAGAAACAGGTGGGTGGGTGGAGATGTAACCGGCACTGGGAAGGCCCCCTGTTACCCTGTTACAGGCTACCGTCTCTGCTGGTTTTATTCCGCTGTGCCTTAACACACACACAAAGTCACACACATCACAAGTTTTGCTTCCAGAAGCTTGAGATGCAGTTTCCCAGAAACTCCTGCTCCTATCTCCTAGACACTTAGCAGGCTTCATGGCCTCAGAAGGGGCTACCATTTCTGCTGTTCTCATCCAAATCTGCCTCAACACACACGGCATGAGTTTTGCTTTCAGCAGTTTGAGATGCAGTTTCCCAGGAAGCTGTATACCTATCTCCTTGAAACTTGGCATACTTCATGCCCTCAGAAGGGGCAGGAGCCATTGAGTTTTACTTTTTTTTTTTAAAGAGCCAATGCTGGGACCAGGTGGGGCAGGCACTGATGGGGCTGGGAGAGTGTGCGGGGGTTGGGGCCTGTTTGATTTGGAGATTCAGCCAATTTGGTGGTGGCTGAATCTCTGAATCAGATTTGGCTGAGTCGATTCGGGAGAGTGATTCAAATCACCAGATTGAATGACTGTCCCCCAAATTGGCTGAATCTGAACCCAAAGCAAATACTAGCTGCTTTGTACAGGCCTACTAAATAACTGGGGTTGCACACCATGGAGCTGATCCCATCACTTGTACCATAGGCCCTCCTTCATTTTCCCCTTACAGGCTCCCTGTGTGTAATGCTCTCAAGACTCTCTGCTTTCTGGGCTTCCTACAATCCACTCCCAACCTCTCTCTCTGTATTCCATACTCTCTTCCCCACACCAGGGTCCTCCATTCTCTCCATGCCAGAGTCTGTGTGCACCTTTTCCCCAACATTATTGTTTCTTTATTTTCTGTCTAGGATGAGGGTGTCAAACACATTTGACCCCACAGGAAAGATTGGGACTATAGGGCTCCTTGCAGGTGGGTTAGGACCCACCTTTAGCAGCAGGGTGAGCAGCAGTGGCATTAACACTCCCAGCTACCAGCTACTGTGTAACAATGCTATTGCTCACCTGCTGACATCCTGGGTATGGATCCTTGCTGTGGGCTTGTTTTGCCAGTGGTGGTGCACGTCATGGCAGTGATAACCCACACTGCTCCCTGAGCCAACACAGCAGTTGCCACTCTAGCACCTCTAGGAGTCCTGTGGGCCAGAGGAGCATGGGCTCGATCTGGCCCATGGGCTGTATGCTTGATACCTCTGGACTAGGATACAAATCATTCAGGGTGTCACCATATTCAATTTTATTGAAAGGCAGGAATGAGATGGGGTATTATTGCTAATTGCCTCAAGCAAATCAAATGCCACCAAGTTGAATGCCAGACCTCACAAGATTGGCCAAGAGGGAACTTTGGACTTAGTCCTGCAACCTCTTTGACACGGGCAAGTTGCTTTGCCTCTGTGGGGCAACAATAAAATCAGTGGAGCTCTGTGTGAGTGCAGAAGTTTGGTGAGATACAAATAGTTGCAAAAATGGGAGCCTTACTCAGATTTCTGTGGTAATAGGGCAGTGTTCATATCTTAGCCCATCTGTTTGTTTTTTGAGTTTTCCTCACTGAAGTGAAAAGAGTTCATTTCATTCTCCATTAAATGTTTCATTCGACCTAAAACAAAATGTTTCCTGTTCAGCCCCTTGAAACAACAGCAAAGAAAAATAACGGGATAGATTTCCCTCTGTTCGGCATGGGTAAGACAACATCTGGAGTATTGTGTCCAGTTTTGGTGCCATACTACAGAAAGGATGTGGACAAATTGGAGACAGTTCAGCAGAGGACAATGAAAATAGTTAGGGAGCTGGAGCAAATGAGGGAACAGAAGACTTATTTAGTCTGGAGAAAAAAGACTGAGGGGGGTTTTAATAGCAGCCTTCAACTACCTGAAGGTTAGTTACAAAGAAGATTGAGCTAGACTGTTCTCAGTGGTAGCTGGTGACAGAACAAGGAGCAATGGAGGTTTAGGTTGGATACTAGGAAAAACTCTCTCACCTGGAGGATAGTAAAGCACTGGAACAGGCTGCCCAAAGAGGGGGAAGAATCTCCATCCTTGGAGGTTTTTAAGACCTGGCTAGACAAAGCCTTGGCTGGGATGACATAGTTGAAGGTAGTACTGCTTTGAGCAAGGGATTGGACTAGATGACCTCCTAAGGCCCCTTCCAACCCTAATTTTCTATTATTCATGGAGCTGTAGATAGTGGTGGTGACACATTCCTTTTATAACCTAGTAGTTAGAGTTAGCACCCAGAATGTGGCAGATCTGGGTTTGATTCTAGCATCTCTCTCCTGGTAGCAGGAGAAGAACATTCAAATTATCCTAAGAGAAATCTGACCTCCAGGCTATAGGGTCTTTTTCTAAATGCTATTTTCTAATGAAAATATTTGGCAAATTTGACCTGAATTCACCAATATTTTCTGGAGCATAAACCACATTTTACGGAGAACTAACTATTCTACATAGAGTTTTGCACAGATTTACCTCTGACCAAGGGGTTTCAGTCTCATCACAAGTTCTAAAAATCATCAGAGCAATTTCACTTTTAACATTACACAGCAATATGTGGGATGGAAAATACAGTTCTTGACTGAGAAAGAGAGGTGATCTGGTTCTGATGGGCATTTTAATAAGATGGAGAGTAGAAAGCAGGTTATATGCACAAAGGCCAGTTCTCAAGATATACATTTAGTATCACTAGTCATTTTCATCACTATAAAGTGCACTTATATTCCCAGATCATTAACAAAGATGGAAAAATCAGACTGGACGGATCACTAATATGTCACCAGCATGAACAATTTATTAATTCAGCATACAACTCTTCATCCCTACCTTTTCAAAGCCTTGGAACAACATTTTAAAAAGCACCTAGGCTACAAAATCTTCGAGTCCTGTTTTCAAAGTGTCTTAGACATATAAACAGGGGTAGAGGGAAAAAGGGGGAGCACGAGAGGGGCCAAGCCCTCCTCGCTCCAGCAGCAGCTGCTCCTGCTCCTGCTGCAGCTGCTGTTACAGCAGCCTGATCTTGGGACTGTGCCTGCCTGGCTCCTATGACTAGTCAGCAGAGGACTGCCCCTGCCATAGTAATGACTCTGGGGGGAAAGGGACTACTCTGGTGTCCCCTCTCAGTCAATGTCAGAGGCTGGTGCTCTGCTCTCCCCTCCTAGTTATACTACTGCCTGATAATCATCTCTTATTTAGTGAGTACCTCTGAATTCTATGGCAACAGTTTTCCAGGATAATTTTTCTCTTTTTCACTTAAGGCAACATCCAGATGAGTGCTAATGTGTGGTACCACACACCACATGTGCAGGTGTTGGGGGCAATGACCTGAAATTACACCCAGCTGGGGTTGGATGGTATGGTGGGACTATCTGTAGTGGGGCAGTCTCCAGGAAATGCCATACCTGTGCTTCCCTAGTGAAAGGTGAGTATGGGGTGCTGGAAAGTCTCAGTCCCCACTGCCTTATGGGTGACTCTGTGGAGGGGAAAGGCTAAGGGAACACACCCTGAGAGAAAAAACACCAGGCTTGGGCGACAGACCATGGGGACCAGGGGTGCCCAAGGTCCAGTGCCTTAGTGAGTGAGGCTTAATGAGAGGCCTGAATGAGAGTGAGGTCCAGGCATGTCAACAGACTTCTGAGTGAGCTGTAGACTGAGTTAGGGGCCTAGGCACATGGACAGATGCCTGAGGTCCAAGGGGCATAAGGCTCAGAAGCCACAGAGAGGAGGCATGCGTGGAAGCCCCAGAGAGAAGACATGCCTGGGCAGCATGCCCAAGGACACCTGAGGCCAAGTTTGGGCTAAAGGTCAAGTGCAGCCCAGCAATGGGGCTGGGGGAGACCAAAGTGGTTTTGGATGCCATCTGCGAGGCATGGGACACAGTAAAGGGGAGGTCTGAGCCGTGTATTATGCCCTTGGTATCAGGGCATAAATGGGCAGTCTCCCACCTACAAACAACTATTAAAATAGGACAAAGGTATGGCAGGTGAGTCAGGTGCGCAGACTGCCCTAGACAGGTGAGCGAGCCGATATTGTGACTGGCCTCTGGATGGCCCCCTATCACACATTGCTTCCCCTATGTCTCCAGCTGCAAATGGCAGCCACAGTTTCTGGGCTTTCCCTTCCTCCTCTGGCTTCTAATTTCTCTGCCCATCCCAGGTAACAGAACAGTGAAGCACAACATAGGGAGCTCAGGCCTGAAACCATGCAGGCATGCAGTGTAGCAGGGAAGCGAGGTGGACATGTGGTGTATTGGTGGCAGTGGAGTGAGGGGCATGCAGTGGAGGAAGTGCTCACACAGACATGGTGTAGCAACGTGGGGGTGTCTGTGAACCTACACAGGGCATGCAGCATGGGTAGTGTTTGCATAGCACATAGCTCAGAAGGCCTCTGGCTTGCCTTGGTGCAGTCTTTCAGCATGCGGTCCCTATTGATGCAGCCTAAAAGGCATTTGGCCCCCAGCCACTTATAAGTTGGATAGCTATGCCCTAATACAAAGATCAGGTGGTGGTGATGGACCACATTTTCAGATTATGTAGATTGGTATAGTAATAACATTAATGAAACAGGCTGATTCAAATCATCTATGAATCTATTCCAGCGCTAATTGTTAATCTTGTTGGATGATACATGTAAAAGGATTTGCAGGGAACAGATAAGAAAGGCTAAAGCGGCAACCAAACTTAAATTAGCAATAGGAATCAATGACAACAATAAGTCCTTCTTTACATACATAGGGAAAAGGAGAAAAACAAATGGGAGTGTGGGGCCATTGCTCAACAACTCAGGAGAGCTGGTTACCGGCATCCAGGAGAAAGCTGAACTCCTGAATGACTATTTTGCCTTGGTCTTTCACTGGACCAAGGGGTAACCAATGCCAGGTAGAGTACAGGATAAGCATGGTAGGAATAATTGCCTCCCTACTATTGCTGCAGAATTGATGTATGACCAATTAAAAAAATTAGGCATATACAAGTCAGCGGGACTGGATGATCTTCATCCAAGTATGCTGAGGGAGCTGGCTGAAGTCATCGCGGAACCCCTGGCAAAACTCTTCCACAACTCATGGCACTCTGGAGAAGTCCCTGAGGACTGGAAGAGGGCCAGTGTTGTGCCCAGATGCAAGAAGGGCAGGAGGGAGGGCCCGGGTAACTATAGGTCAGTCAGCCTAACTTCCATCCTAAGGAAAATCCTAGAAAAGTTCATCAAGAAGTCTATCTGTGATAAGCTTGCAGAACGTAAGATTCTGAATGACAGTAAACGTGGCTTTGTCACAGGCAGGTCTTGCCTTACCAACCTCATCTCCTTCTATGAACAGGTAATTCGCCACCTGGACATGAGAGTACAGGTTGACATAGTATAACTAGACTTCCAAAAGTTCTTTGATCTAGTATCCCACAATATCCTCTTGAGAAAATTGGAGGATTGTGAGCTTAACTCCAAGACAGTCAGGTGGGTGAGAAACTGGCTGCAAGACAAAACCCAGAGAGTAATTGTGAATGGATCTATGTCATTCTATTTACAAGTGGGCAGCAGTGTCCCACAGGGGTCTGTACTTGGTCCAGTACTTCTCAACATCTCAGGTTCACTGGGGAATGGGGATGCAGAGGAACATGAGGACACTTCACCGTCAAGCAAGGTGACATGCACAGGTAGTACCCAGGTAAGTGACAGGGGCCAGGGCAGGCTTAGGAACAAGGGGGAGGCACGGACACCTAAAGGAGGCCTCAAATGCCTCTACACAAATGCTTGAAGCATGGGGAATAAGCAGAAGGAACTCACCCTCCTGCTAGCTAGCAAAACCCCAGACCTAGTGGGGCTCATGGAAACCTGGTGGGATTCTACCCATGGGATTCTACCCATGACTGGGCAGTGGACATTGAGGGATACAGGCTATACAGGTGAGACAGAGCAGGGAAAATGGGCGGGCATGTAGTGCTATACATCACAGAGCAATACAGGTCCTCGATGATCAGGATGGGGTCAGAGGACAGGCAAAATGAGGCACTCTGGCTAAGAATGCAAGGGGCGCATGGGGAAAGGTGTCTACTACAGACCGGCTCACCAGGGGGATGAGCTGGACCTGGAATTCTCAGGTCAGCTCACAGAGGCTGTAAAGTCAAGGGATGTGGTTGTCATGGGTGACCTAAACTACCCAGACATCTGCTGGGAGGAGCAGTCAGCCAGGTCTGACTGCTCATGTAGGTTCCTAGCCGGGATACAGGACCTCCTCCTAACCCAGGAGGTGCATAGTCCCACCAAGGGAAATGCCTTGATGAACTTGGTCCTTGCCACAGGCAACGACCTGGTGAGGGGTCTGCGAGTACTCAACCACCTGGGAGACAGTGATCATCGCCTGCTGGAATTTACTATCCAGCGCAGGGTGGTGAAAGCAAGCAGCAAGGCAAAGGTCCTCGACTTCAGGAGGGACAACTTCTGTAAGCTAAGAAGGTTAG
>NW_005842205.1:253752-262967 GCF_000455745.1 Alligator sinensis | reverse complement strand
AGGAATGCCTGAGGGCAAAAAAGGAAGCGTACAAACAGTGGAAGCAAGGGGTTATCACCAAGGAGGATTACACCTCCATTGCTTGGGACTATAGGGAGGCTGTTAGGAAGGCCAAGGCAGAGATGGAGCTAGGGCGAGTGACCAGAATTAAGGATAATAAAAGTCCTTTTTCAAATACATAGGAAGTAAGAAGAAGGCACCCGGTAATGTGGGGCCCCTACAGGACAGGCTTGGCAATCTGGTGATTGCGGCAAATGAAAAAGCTGACCTCTTTAACAAATTATTTGCCTCCATATTCCTGAACGGAGACCAAGACATCCCCCCACTAAAATTGCAAATGGACCCAAGGGAGTCACCGCCAGGCTTAGGGTCAGTGATGACCTAGTTAGGGAACTTTTGGAGGTGCTGGACATGTTTAAATCAGTATGTCCAGATGCTCTTCACCCGAGGGTGCTGAGGGAATTGATGGAGAGGGAGCCTTATGAATACAACAACAGACCTTTAAATACTGGCACTGGTCAGGTACCAGAGGATTGGAAAAGGGCCAATGTGGTTCCCATTTACAAGAAGGGGAGAAAAGAGAATCCCAGCAATTATAGGCCAGTCAGTCTTACCTTGGTCCTTGGGAAGTCCTTTGAGAAAATTATCAAGGAGCACATCTGAAAGGGCCCAGCAGGGGAGGTAATGCTCGGGGGCAACCAACATGGGTTCATTGAGGGCAGGTCCTGCCCGACTAACCTGGTTTCTTTTTATGATCAGGTCACAAAGTGCCTGGAAGAGGGTGTCAGGGTAGATGTCATCTTCCTGGACTTTAAGAAGGCCTTTGACATGGTTTCCCACCACATTCTCTTAAAAAAACTTGGTGACTCCAGCATTGATGCCAACAGTCAGATGGGTGGCAAATTGGCTAGATGGTCGCACCCAGAGACTGGTGGTGGATGGGTTGTTTTCATCCCCCTCGAGGGATGTGGGCAGTGGAGTCCCCCAGGGCTCGGCCTGGGGCCTGTACTGTTCAACATCTTTATCAGAGATCTGGATGTGGGTGTGGAATGCACGTTGTCCAAATTTGTTGACAACACCAAGTTGTGGGGCGAGGTGGGCACGTTGGAGGGGAGGGACAGAGTCCAGCTACATCTAGACAGGTTCCAGAGGTGGGGGGATGAGAATAGGATGGAATTCAACATGGACAAGTGCAAGGTGCTGCATCTAGGGAGAAGGAACCAGCAACACACCTATAGGCTGGGGAACTCCCTTCTTGTCAACACAGTGGCAGAAAGGGATCTTGGAGTCATTGTTGACTCCAGGATGAACATGAGCTGCCAATGCAAGGAAGCAGTCAGTCAGGCTAACCGCACCTTGTTGTGAATCTACAGATGCATCACAAGCAGGTCCAGGGAGGTGATCCTTCCCCTCTATGTGGCATTTGTCAGGCCACAGTTGGAGTACTGCATCCAGTTCTGGGCGCCACACTTCAAGAGAGATGTGGACAGCATTGAGTGGGTCCAGAGGAGGGCCATTTGCATGGTCAAGGGTCAGCGGGGCAGGCCCTACAAAAAGAGGCTAAAGGGCCTGAACCTGTTCAGCCTCCACAAGAGGAGGCTGAGAGGGGATCTGGTGGCTGTTTACAAACTCACCAGGGGGGACCAGCAAGAATTGGGGGACACTCTGTTCCCCCAGGCACCACCCGGGGTTACTAGGAGTAATGGCCACAGATTGTTAGAGAAAAGGTTCGGAATGGTATCAGGAGATATTACTTTACAGTTAGGGTTGCTAGCTCTGGAATGGGCTCTCAAGTGAGGTGGACTCTCTCCTTCCTTGGGGGTCTTCAAGAGGAGGCTGGACAGATATTGAGCTGGGGTGATATGACCCCAGCACCCGTTTCTGCCTGGGGCAGGGGGTCAGACCTGATGATCTGTTTAGGTCCCTTCTGACCCTAAGCACTATGATACTATGATCTTTATTAATTATTTGGATGTGAAACAGCTCACTGGCCAAGTTTGTGGACGACATCAAGTTATGGGGAAGTGTGGTCATGCTTGAAGATAGGCTATAAATACAGGAGGACCTAGACAGGCTAGCAAGTTGGGCAAATCAGAATCTGATGAAGTTCAATGTCAAGAAATATAAAGTGTTCCACCTCGGGATGAGCAACCCCCAGCACACCTACAGGCTTGGCGGCACCAAACTGACTAGCACCATGAATAAAGGGGACCTGGGGGTAATAATAGACTACAGTATCAATATAAGCCGGCAGTGCAATGCTTTAGCCAGCAGGGCAAATAATGCTTTGGCATGCAACAGAATCAGAGCAGTCAACAGCTGTTAACTCAGACTTGTTATAAAGTCCTGCTTGTGGATTTGTGATGCCAGTTGAAGTTGGACTCAAAAATCTTGAAAATATGCCAGAGCTAGCAGATCACTGACATAACTTGCTAGAGAAAATTATTCTTATTGACTGCAATAGAAGCAAGCTGCTTTCTGTAAGACAAAGTAATGTCAAGGTTATCCTCATCTGAAACTGCAATGTCAAGTTGGGGAATTGGGACAGTTTAGGCATTGTACTGTGAAGTGCAGTATCTTGTCTTCCTTAAACAGTAGCCTTTTCAGTCTTCTGACATACACCGGCACCTGCACATCCAGTAAGAAAATGCCTGTTTGTAAGCACTTACATAGCCCCACCTTGTGTCTTTGGTGTTCAGTGATTACAGATGGGACAGTCTTACAGCCTTATCTCAAAGGCTAGTTAAGCAGTTCTGAACCTAATAAATTGAAGCTATACTTTAAACATTGGCTGTTCACCTTATATTGCCTTTAGTTGGATATCAGGGGCCATAAGTACATGATAAACCTATCATGCTCCAGAGAAGCACACTCAAAAGCACATAGCACTGCTCAGGGCGGACTGCTTCTGAAACCAGAAGTAGTGTAGCATAAGGTCATTGGTGCTGTCACTCAGCAGAGCTAATGAGCTTACCCAAAGTACCTGCAGAGGTGGCTACTTCTGGTTTAGAAGGCAGCCCTCTCTAAGCAAGACAGCTTGCTTGAATACACCACTCTGAAGCTCAGTAAGTTTGCATATTGACAAGGCCTTACATAGCTATGTGTCCTTACTTTTTAAATGTTAATTTCTGAAAATCGTGGACTGTATTTTCCAAGTACACAGCAGTTCATCAAAAGTAAAATAAGGAACCCTTTTGACTGGCCTTTTCTGTGCAGATTATTGACCCTCAGTTAGTTTTTTAAATATTAAAAATCTTTGCTTGCTTTAACTTTGAAGATATTTTGATCTTCTTTGAATTTCCATCTGGTGTTTTCTTAGGGTTTCACTCAGATTCACACTTTAGCCAAAACCCTGTCACCATCTACATTATAACCCCCTTATCTTACTCCTGAGTCCAACCTTATGAATGCTTAGATCGGGGTGGGCAATTATTTGGGCTGGAGGGCCGCTAAAGGAGTTTTGGTGAGCTGTTGAGGGCCAGGGGGAAGGAGAGGCCAAATGATCCTATCTGGCCCACTGGCCACCACTGAGAGCCTGAGGAGGGAGGGCTGCACCCTGCATTGCTCTGCTGTGCCGCAGCTGGGGCCAGGCTGGGCTGCACAGAGTGCAGACTCCTCCACACCCCTGCATCCATTCCCACCCCCCTGCCTGGATTCCCACTGGCACTGTGCAGTTCTGGGACTACAGCTGCCAGCAGCTGAGCCCGCATGAGACAGGGCGTTATGCTGCACACCAAGTAGCTGTCCCACCTGCTGCAATGAGCTGCTGCTGCCATGCCACACCAAGAAAGTAAGGGGTGGCTGCCCAGAACTGAGATCCTGTGTTGCCAGCCTAGACTCCCCTCCTAAGGGTACCACAGTGATAGCGGTTCACCACAGTGATAGTGGGGGTGGGTGGGTCGGATCGCTACTTGGCATGCTGCATTGTACCCTGTTCCATGCAAGCCTGGCTGCCGGCAGTTGTGGTGCCAGGACTATGTGGCTGCACTGCCAACCTGAAGCCTTGCTGTGGGGGGAAATGGATGTCGGGGGGTGGGGAGGCAGGGGTGGAGGAGTCTGTGCTGTGCTGTGCTGACCAGCTCAGCCCCAGCTGTGGCAGAGTAGAGTGGCATAGGGTACAGCCTTCTTTCCTTAGGCTCCTGGCAGCAGCCAGCAGGCTAAATAGAATCAATTAGCAGGCCAGATATGGCCTGTGGGCTGTATTTTGCCCACCCTTGACTCAGATGCTTTCCATGCAGTATGTTCAGAATGCCACTAAAGGCCTAACACAGAGGAAATCCACTAGCTCCACTAGGCAAGCAGTGTATACCCCAAGTCGAAACCTAGAAGGACTCTGCCTACACTTTTGTGCATCACAACCTTAGAAAATGGTGACAGACTAGAATGTAGTTATTGGAAACACTTTTACATAAAGCCACCTGAATCCTTTTGTGGATGGGACATGTAAGGTATAGAAAATTTTATTTTGGATTACCATATCCAATAGTGGTCCCAACTCTCAAAGAGAAGACTTACAGATCACCAAAATCAGTCAAACCTGTCAAGCAATAACAGTTGCTCCATAGCATAAGGAAGACCATGGACTGATTCAAGAGAGCAACTACTCCAAGAGAGCTGAAAGCCAGGGCTTGTCACTTTAAAGGATACATTTGATAAGACAAGAGAGAATTCATAAAAGTGGCTAGTCCTGACAGGTGGTTTTCACCAGAGTTTATGCAGCAGTTCTGTTAACTTCTGTTCCTTTAAAGAGAGCTGTACAAAAGCCTCTTAACATGACTAGAAGAGGCCTCTATGCCATTTCATTTTTTTTTGCAAAGTCTTCAGTAGGGTAGAACTAAGAAGCATAAGCAGAGTCTTTGCACAAAGTAGAAGCCTTCTCTCCCTTTCCTCTCAGTTCAGTCCCACTACGCCACACCAAGCACCTTGCTTCATATGACTCTTGAGTTACCCTGGAAGATGCTTTTACCCATGCTAAGGAACGTGAGAAAGGAAGGAATCTAGCATTATCTGTCTGACAAAAATGAATACCTAAAGAAGCATTCTGCTTAAAGCAATTATTTTTTAAGTTTTCTGTTATCTAGGAAAAATGGGTTCCTTGGTGCAGGCGCTTTCTATTGTCTGCATTTGCTAAATTTGTAGTTAGCTGAATTATGTGATTTACAGTTCTGTCATAAGCCCCAATTCCTTAAAGTGTTTAAGCACATTGTGGAGATGTCAACTATATGGGCAGGTGATAACGCCACCAACGATTCCAGTTTTGTAGCCGGCCGGTGCACCCCTACAGTTCTGAACCTGGTGACCATTGCCCCCTACCCCTCTTCTCCCCCATCGATACGCCACTGCTTGTTTATAGGCTTCAGACTCAGCTAAGCCTTCTATTAATTCCTGGCTTTCCTCATCAAATCACAGGTGCCAGTCAATTCATGAGTTTTCTCAATTAGCATAGACCATGATCAATTCATAGGTGTCGGAATCAAATCACAGCACTCAATTAATTCATGGACCTTCAAATCAGGTTTATGTCTCCAATTAATTCATACATGGATAAATCAAAATCATAGTCACTTATTAACTGCTGGGCTTGCAAATCAATATCAAGTCCTAAATTCATTAACTTAACACTGTAATCGGCTACTCCAAACCATCAGAACAAATAAAGGAACCAATAATGTTCTCACAGAGCCCGGGGCTCCAGGTTGCTGGGATGTCTTATTCACATGCCCTTTTTCCACTCCAGATCAATGTGCGAGGGTCTAAGTGTAGATTCGTTCCTCCATGTCTGGGGTCACCAGAGTTTATAACCCCTCTGGGTTCTCAGTCTGGGGCTTCAGCTGTCCCTATGGCCTACCTCAGAGTTGCAAGATCCCTGGAGCTGCTGTCTCTGCTCAGCCCTGCTTCCCCTCTGGCTGCCCGCTCCAGGCGTGGATTTATTACCTCGCTCCCTGTGTGTGTGCCAACGCACTGGGAGCGTGTACTGCTAAACTGGGGCCATGGCCACGTACACTGCTCTGTCCTCAATGTCTCCACACCTGCAGGTGAGTTGTCACTGTTGCCAGCCCTCACTGGGCTCTCCGACACCTTCTGCCCACAGCTCCCTGTACCTCCTGGGGTCCACCCATGATGGGGTGTTGTTGTCAGCATGGCCCTCTGTCACACACATCCTTAATTTATTGGGCTGTGCAAAATTTTGGCAGCCATTTCATTTCGGAGGTGTTTTGGCCCATTTCAGCACCTGAAACACTGAATACAAAATGAAACAAGTCTCTGAAACATCTCCAAAATGAAACCAAACCATCTGAAACAGGATCCCTGCTGCCCCCCACTGCCCCATGCTGTGCATGGGTGGAGGGCTCTGATACGAGCCCTCAGAGGCCCTGATCACCACTGCTACAGCTGGTGAGTTTGGAGCTTTTTTTTTTTGCTTTTTTTTTTTTTTAAGTGCCAGGAGGCTGGGGCCGAGCAGGGGATGGGACTGGGGAGGGCAGGTATGAGGGCTTCTCCCACAGCTCCTCCCAACCAGGGAGAGGCAGGCACAGCCGGAGGAGCTGTGGGAGAACCTGCAGCTGATCGGCTGTGCCTGCCTCTCCCCAGCCAATCCGAATCTCCGAATTAGCATTGAAACAGCGCCGAAACTCTGAAACAGGTTCGGCCGAATCTAAATGGAACAGTGACCTGAAACACTGAAATGAATCACTGTCCCTCTGAAATGGCCAAATCCAAAACGAAAATGAAACATAGCCACTTCGGACAGCCCTGTTAATTTATTTGTACTTCTGATGTAATCTATTGATGATGACTTAGAAAGCATGCACTCTTTACTGAAGGTTTTGGGGAGGAAGGGAGGCCACAGGTGGGTCCTGATATACAAAGAGTTATTGCTAACTCAAGTTCCCCCACCTCTTTTCTATGAATTGAGAGTCAGGGATAAAAGAGTGGCTACTTGAAAGTCAGGGATGAAATAACTTTGAGAGGGTGAGGCTACGTAACCATAGGAGGAAATGGTCCAAGGACATAGTGATTTTCTAGTTTTATTTACTATGTATATTGACTTATTTTGCTTTATAAAATAATAGCTTTTGGAGAGAAGCCTTCCCTGACTGCAAATATTTACTTCTGTGCTGAATCTGATGAATGTGATCATTCTATAACATTCTTACCTTTTCCCCCTGTACTTCTTTTTCCATATGATTTGTCAGTGAGACTGTTTCCTTGGTTCTATTGGCAAAACTGTATTATTTAATCATATACACTTATCACTTATGTCTGAGTGCTGAATCTTATCATAATTTATGCATGTCACAAAATGGTGATAGTTAAGCAATGCGTGTAATCAATTGTAAAACCCATTTACTAGAGTGCTACAAAATAACAGATCATTGCTTTTAATGCCTAAATCATTGAATGGAATAATAAAGCATTATGCTTTATAATAGCATTTCCATATAAACAAAAATACAAATATATTTATCATTCACAGTCACAACTATAGAATCACTTTGGAAATTACACTAAATGGACAACTGATGAGTTGGACAAACAGGGTAAAGGTTTATTTGCTTTTGAATGAGTGATACATTAAGCATATCAGCAGACAAAACAAGCTGTCTGGGGAAATGCTGACAACATGTCTAGAGGTGATAGCAACTGCAAATATCAACAATCTTCATTTTATGATGGATCACTAATAAAAATAACAGTTAATGATAAAGAGGAGACCTATTTGGCAATTGATGAAAATTGTTTCAAAAGTTCATCTTTTGCCAAAAAAAAAAAAAAAATCAGCTAAAGAACAATTTCCCTTGCACAGAGGAAACATTGTACCTGTAGCACCAAGAGGACAAAACATGTATTACAGCTTAGCCAAGGTTTTTGAAAAGCTTAGCAAGCACTTTAATACAATATCTAAGGTTATGTATTAAGAAGTGGTATTTCTGGAGGCAGTCTGGGGAAGGACAAATTACCCTTTTAGGTTTCAAGAGTACCTGCATAAACTGGCTGTGTATAAGTCAATGGAAGGGAGAGGATAACCCATGAATCTGAATGGAAGTCGCTCGTAAGAAGAAACAGTCTGTACTGAAGATCCCATAGCCCAGGAATTTCATAGACTTAAAGGACCTAACTCAGCAGCCAAATTTATTATCTTGGTGGTTGCAGAATGGAGTTAACCTTTGGAATGGGGAAATAAAGGAAAAAAAAATATTAAGGGATCCAGAGGGAAACAGAGAAAAAGTGGTGAATCATTTTGTTAACTCAGGACAGAAAGCAAGCCCAAAAATCATTCTGTGCCCAGGGCACTATATATAAACATGGAATGGCTATCTAGAAAATGGAAAAAAAATACATGTAATTCCACAAGCATGAAAATATTTATTAAAAAAACAACAAAAGTCGCCCATACATCTTGATGATTTCAGGAGCCTAGGACTTACAGTGCCACATATAACCTTCCAAGATACCGTAGAGTTGCATTGTAACTGACTAGCTCACGGGGATTGCACAGATGATTTGGTGCCCAAGGGTTAGCAAACAAGTTAATCTACAAAGCTATCCCACTCTGCACATGAAATCTTCAATCAGGTAAGAAAAATATAACTTGGCAATGGTCCAAGGGAAATAGAAGTCAATTTACAAATCCTGCACAGAAATGTCACCATGTTCACAAACACGGATTGCTTCATGTGACATCCATTGCTTTTTCTCTTCTGTGGCCTAGCCCATGATTTTGACATGTTTGATTCCTGGAAGATACCCTAATCAGTAGCCACCACAATCAGACAGATGGGCATGTATGATGCAGCTCTATACCTGGGTGCATGCTGTGCTTAGGTTCTGAAGTGCTTTTTCTATGCAGTGGACCTCACATGCCTTTCTATCCGAGCTGCACACTCTACAGTCATGGTGCACATAAAAGGGAATGGTGGAGTGATTAAGACATCTTTGTGATTCCCCTATGCTCAGAACTGCCAAGTTCCTCCTTGGTATAGAGTAGCCTCAGGGCTGCAATAATTTATGCCTCCCCTCCCCCCAGTGGCTGTTACAGTGACAGTGTAGTGAGATGCCAGTCATATCCTGCACTCTTCCCAGCTATATCCCCATTGATGAACCCTATGCCATGGGGCAGTAGGGGAGAGAGCAATTCATATTCATAGATGTTAGGGTCGGACGGGACCTCAATAGATCATTGAGTCCGACCCCCTGCATGGGCAGGAAAGAGT
>NW_005842205.1:245862-253481 GCF_000455745.1 Alligator sinensis | reverse complement strand
CTCTCCAGGTTATCCGCATCCCTCTTGAAGTGCGGCGCCCAGAATTGCACGCAGTACTCCAATTGCGGTCTGACCAGCGCCCGATAGAGGGGAAGTATCACCTCCTTGGATCTATTCATCATGCATCTGCTGATGCACGATAAAGTGCCATTGGCTTTTCTGATGGCTTCGTCACACTGCCGACTCATGTTCATCTTGGAGTCCACTAGGACTCCAAGGTTCCTTTCCACTTCCGTGCCACCCAGCAGGTCATTCCCTAGGCTGTAAGTGCGCGGGACATTTTTCCTCCCTAGGTGCAGCGCTTTGCATTTCTCCTATTTGAATTGCATTCTGTTGTTTTCTACCCACTTGTCCAACCTGTCCAGGTCTGCTTGCAGCTGTTCCCTGCCCTCTGGCATGTCCACTTCTCCCCATAGCTTTGTGTCATCTGCAAACTTGGACAGAGTACATTTCACTCCTTCGTCCAAGTTGCTGATGAAGACATTAAAGAGTATCGGTCCCAGGACCGAGCCCTGCGGGACCCCACTGCCCACACCCTTCCAGGTCGAATGTGAGCAATCTGAGAAAACTTCTTATACCATGACACCAGAAACATTGAGACATGAGATTGATGTCAGTACTGCCTAAAATGGTGCCTAAAATCAAGTACTTCAAAGACTGTCTTAATACACTTTCCATCTGCATAATGCCAGTTCTAATTATGAACTCACCAGCACCTTAAACATTCAGCCTCTCAAACTTGAAACCTACCCAGTTTATCTTGGAGTCACCCTTGATTGGACTTTAACTTATAAATCACATCTCCAGAAAACTACTTTAAAAATCAAAACAAGGAAGAACCTACTTGCCAAACTTGCAGGCTACATTTGGGGTGCCAATGCTTCCACAATACATTCATCTGCTCTTGCACTGTGTTATTCAGTTGCAGAATATTGTGCCCCTGTATGGGCTTGTTCATCACACAGGAAACAAGTGGACACCCAACTGCATGCTATGATGCGCCTTATGTCAGGCACATTGTGCCCCAATCCACTCCCATCCTCAGTAACATTGCTCCCCATCATGACTGCTGCACAAATGCTGAAGTAAACTTAGTAGCCAGAGTCTATAATAATCCTATGCTGCCAATGCATTGGGACATATTCCACCCACCAATAGCTTGGCTCCCCTCAAGACATTCAATATGGTCCATGTGAGAGGGGAGACAGGAGCCCCCCCCAGCATGGCCCAGACCCCTAACCAAAGCACCGCGGCACTTACCTTAGGAGCCGGAACAGACGGCAGCAGGGAGGAGGCTGGAGCATGGACACCGACACAAACTCAGGCTCAGCGGTTTCACAGCTGCCTGAGCCTGCATGTCAGAGATAGCTGTGGGCATGGCCTCCAAGCAGCATGGGCTGCTCAAAAGGTGGCCAGAGAAACAGCTGGAAAGGAGCAGGGGAGAGAGGAACGGAGCACCAGCTGGGAGATGCCGTTTGAGGAGCTGGGAGGCTCCAGCTCTAGCCCCAGCTCCCCGGAGGAGAAGGCAGCCAGCCACCAGGAGACCGGTGAGGCAGGAGGCGGGTTTGCAGGCTGGCAGGAGTCAAGGAACCCCTCTGGAGAGCAGCAATCAGGTGGGACACTGTGGGGGAACAGCTCTGACGAGGAGCCCTGGAATCGGGATTCAGGGCAGACCCTCAGGTCCGCAATCATCCTCAGATGGCTCTGGAGGTGGCAGAGCCCGGGGAACCACGGGCCCTGAGAAAGGGGAGCAGAGGGATGCAGGCAAGAGCGACCGAAACAGCCGGACCCCAGCTCAGTCGGACTCCAGGGTGGGGACGCCGGAGGAACTGGTAGGGACAGATCACAGGGAAGGTCCCAGTACCTCTACTCGCTAAAAGGAGAAGGAGACAGACAAGCCCCTAGGAGAGGGAGAGAAATGAGCCCAAGAGAGAGAGAGAGGAAGGTGGGCTCAGGATCTCTACCAGCAGGTGCCGGCATCTTTTCTGTTGAGTTGTGAATGGCCCCAGATGGGGCAAGTTTATTTTCCTTAAGAGGGGGAGACCAACCCAGGACCCAGGGGTGGCCCCCCCCTAGGGTTCACAGCCCTGAAGACCCGGCCATGGCAGGGTGGGCAGTGTGGGGAAGATCTGTGGGAATCAGCTTCGTGGTAAGGGTGGGGTAAAGAGGAGGTTTTGGAGCCCCATGAAGACAACCCCCAGGGACGAGATACCTCCAGGCCCCAACCGCGAACTGCCTCCCCAACTTATAACAGCAAAGACATGGCAGGCGAGAAAGAGGGGCAGCGCCCAGACTATCTAGGGTGCACTGGAACAGGGTTTCACCCTGAAGTCACTCGAAGCCTGGGTACCCACAAAGAGGTCCCTGGGGCCTTACAATACCTATTGGTGACACTGTGGTGCATTGGCCGGGAATATAGAGCCCAATCCAGGGCTGAGTGGGGCAATGGAAGCCCATGGGGGGCTGATGGCGGCGATGGAGCCGGTACAGCAGACCCTGTACTTGGTTGCACAGATCTTGCAGCAGCAACAACAACAAGCAAACAGACAGATGGCCTTAGATGAACAATTGCTGAAACAACAGGAGGTGATGAGCAGGTACATGGTGGATGTGAGGATCCCAAAAATGACGGCTGACAATGATCCTGAACCCTTCTTGGAAAGCTTCAAGTGGGCCACAAAAGCTGTAGGCCTGGATAAATCTAAGTGGGCCGCCAAGGTTGGGGTGTTTCTGGTGGGCCCTGCACAAGCGGCCTACAGGGCACTGTCACGCCTTGCAGCTCAAGATTATGACCAGGTGAAGGAGCAGATCCTCTACCACCTGGATATTACTCCTGAACGCTACCACCAAATGTTTCATGCGTGGAAGAAGGAGGAGGACAGGGCCCCCCAGGTCCTACTCCAGAAATTAACAGACCTCCTGGAGTGGTAGATCCAGCCAGTTCGGGCGTCCTGGGAAGACATTGTGGACACCTTCCTGTTAGAACAGTTCCTGGTGGACTTAGAGGAAAATACCCAAAGATGGTTACAACAGCATCATCCCAAGACGACACAGGATGTCCTGCACTTGGCAGAGGATTTCGATTGTGCACAGAGTGAGACTCCTCGAGAGAAGGGGCACAGACAGGGGCAGCAGTAAACCCCAGGCTGAATGAGAGGCGGAGTGACAGGGAAGGTAGAACACCTAGCCGGCCCCTGCTGGCAGGATCTATGTGTTTCCATTGTGGAAAAAGGGGCCACTTTGCACGAGAATGCCCGATGAATACATGGCTCATGACCCCAGAGCCAGAGGGGCGGAGAGACTATTGAGGCAACTGTCCCACGCTACAAGAGCCCCCACCAGAGGAAATGATGGACTGTAGCATAGGCAGTACAGAGCAAGCCATGCACTGAGATAAACCCGCTGTGATGGCAGCAGTGGCAGATTGAGTGGTTTATGCCATCCTTGACACGGGGTGTTACTAGATGCTGGTCGGGGTGGGGCTGATTTCACGAAAAGAAGGGACTGAGACTAATCCCATTAAGATGCTCTGCCTTCATGGACAAGTCTCCATTTACCCCAGATGAAAGATTCTTGTGACAGCGAAAGGGGTTACCAGAGAAATGCCAGTGGGGATATCAGCAGATCTACCATACCAAATGGTCCTAGGCCGGGATTAGCCAGAGATTTATGAGCTCCTGGAGAACCACTGGTCCTGGGGAAGGTGGTACCGGGGGCGGGTAGGAGAGGAGGCCTCTGAATATTAGGGTGAAGATGGAGGAGCCCTTTGGGACCTGGAGCACATCATTAGTGGAGCCCAATTTCGAGATGTTCAGTGAGAAGAACCTACGTTCCAGGCCATCTGGGAGATGGAAGTCACCTGGCACGATCAGCAAGTAATACACCTGGAACTGTGTGATCGGCTGCCCCATTGTGAGGTAAGGAAGGAGCTCCTGTATCATATCACGAGGGGACGGAGTGGGATGGAACAGGTGCCCAAATCCTGGTACCCCAGCTGTATTGGTCTGATTTGTTATGGCTGGCTCATACCAATCCCCTTGGGGGACACCTGGGCCAAGAGAAGACCATAGCCAGGTTGACCACTAGATTCTTTTGACCACAACTCTACCAAGAGGTGGAGCAATTCTGTGCTGCCTGTCCGGAATGCCAACGGGTAAGCCTAAAGAAACCCCCCAGGGTGCCACTTCAAACCATGTGAGTTATCAGGGAACCCTTTGCAAGAGTGGCATTGGACATTGTGGGCCCGCTGCCCAAGTCATCTGGGGGACATCAGTTCATACTCATGCTGGTGGACTACGCTACCTGTTACCCAGAGGCCATTCCACTTGGATCGGTTACAGGACCATGGGTAGCAGAGGAACTTCTTAAATGGGTCTCCTGAGTAGGTCTGCCTCACGAGATCATGACAGATCAAGGTACAAATTTTATGTCCCATGTAATGAAGGGCCTTTGCCGGGTCCTGCACATAAAACACCTGCAGACGTCGATATACCACCCCCAGACGAATGGCCTTGTGGAGCAGTTTAATGGTACTCTCAAGGCCATGCTCAGACCTTGCATGCAGGAAGACCCTCAGTGGTGGGATCTGCTGGTTCCCATGCTTCTATTTGCTATCCAGGAGGCTCTGCAGACATTGTTGGGCTTCGCCCTGTTTGAACTGGTCTTCTGACATACCCCATGGGGTTTACTGGATGTAGTTCGGGAAGGATGGGAGAGAACAGAGGGAGGAAGAGATCCCCCATCCCAATATGTGCAGACTCTGAGAGATAGACTGCAAAAAGCAAACAAAGTGGCCAGAAATAATCTGAGGGAAGCCCAGAAGCAGCAAAAACGATAAAAATACGGGAGAGCGTGAGTTCCAAGCAGGTCAGAGGGTGCTGGTATTACTACCTAGCTCCATGAGCAAATTTCTGACCTGTTGGCAAAGGCCTTTTCAGATCCTTTGTAGGGTCGGCCCCATTGACTATGAGGTCCTGTGACCCAGACATAGACAGGAGAAACAAATCTACCACGTCAATCTACTGAAGGAGTGGCGTGAGCAGGAAGGGTTCCTGGCTACACCTATCCCTGATAAAAAAGAATTGGGAAGAATTCTAGACGAGCCTGTAGGAGGAGTATCCATACATCGAAACCTCACATGGAATCAGAAGGGGCAGATGGCAGGAACAGTACGAGAGTTCAGTGACGTATTCAGTGAGACCCCAGGAAAGGCCCGCGGGGTAGTCCACAAAATCTCAATGCCTGATGGAGCCATAGTGAGGGAGAGGTGGAGGCAGATACCCTACCATCAATATCCGCTAGTAAAAGAAGAAATAAGAAAAATGCTGGAGCAAGGGAGTCCTTGAGCCCCTGGCACAGCCCAACTGTAATGGTCCCGAAGGCTGATGGGACATTATGGCTATGTATCAGCTTCCGAAAACTCAATACCATCACCCAATTCAATGCCTTTCCCATGCCCCAGGTGGAAGAACTGTTGGAAAAAATAAGTCAGACTCAGATGATATCCACCTTTGACCTGGCAAAAGGGTATTGGCAAATACCCTTGCATCCAAGAAATAGGGCCAAGACAGCATTTGGGACCCTGTGGGGCTTATACGAGTTCTGCAGGATGCCTTTTCGCCTCAATGGGGTGGCAGTGACCTTCCAAAGATTAATGGATTGGGTTCTAGCCCCGCATCATCAGTACGCAGCCACATACATTGATGATATCATGGTGTATACCGAGACTTGGGACCACCATGTGCGGGCAGTGCGGGTGGTGTTACAAGAACTGAGGCAGACCGGCCTGACAGCCCATCCCAAAAAGTGCGCATTGGGTCAAGCAGAAACAAAATACCTCGGGTTTCTGGTGGGGCAAGGCCAAATTAAACCATGGGCCGATAAGGTGGCTGCTATACAGAGATATAAAGTCCCACAAACAAAGAGGCAAATACGAGGCTTCCTGGGCCTAGCCAGTTACTATAGGCAGTTCATTCCTCATTTTGCAGAACTTACAGCCCCTCTCATGACTACCATCAAAGGGAAGGGGAATGGAACCATAAAACTGCAGGAAGAACAAAAAAGGCCTTTGAGGATGTTAAACAGGCCCTCTTTAGGGAGGTGGTACTTCATACACCAGACTTCTCAATGCCATTTATCCTACAGGTCGACGCATCAGGCCAAGCACTATATCACAGGGAGTAGAGGGGGCCAAGACACCACTCGCCTATGCCAGTAGAAAGCTCAATGACCACGAAAGACAGTACACAACCATCAAGAGGGAATGCCTGGCCCTGAAGTGGGGGGTGAAATACTTTGGTATTACCTGCTCGGTAGAGAATTTACAGTTATAACGGACCACGACCCATTTCAATGGCTAAAATCAGCCAAAACCAACAATGCCAAAATAACACGCTGGGCCTTGGTGTTACAGCCATTCCAGTTCATCATAAAATACAAACCTGGGAAAGATAATGTAGTTGCTGATTTTCTGTCCTGTTGCCATTCAAGGGACATCCCAGAAAATATACAAAACTGTCAGGAAGAAAAATCACTGCCTGCATACATGACATCAGGTAATAAGGGAAGAACACCTAGCGGCGTCTTGACAGGGGGGATATGTGAGAGGGGAGACAGGAGCCCCCCCAGCGTGGCCCAGACCCCTAACCAAAGCACCACGGCACTTACCTTAGGAGCTGGGACAGACGGCAGCAGGGAGGAGGCTGGAGCACGGACACCAACACAAACGCAGTCTCAATGGTTTCGCAGCTGCCTGAGCCTGCGTGTCAGAAAGAGCTGTGGGCATGGCCTCCAAGCAGCGCGGGCTGCTCAAAAGATGTCCAGAGAAACAGCTGGAGAGGAGTGGAGGAGAGAGGAATGGAGCACCAGCTGGGAGATGCCGTGTGAGGAGCTGGGAGGCTCCAGCTCTAGCCCCAGCTCCCCAGAGGAGGAGGCAGCCAGCCACAGGAGACCACTGAGGCAGGAGTCGGGTTCACGGGCAGGCAAGAGCCAAGGAGCCCCACTGGAGAGCAGCAATCAGGTGGGACACTGCAGGGGAATGGCAAGGCTCTGACGAGGAGCCCTGGAATTGGGATTCAAGGGGGTGGCCCCCCTAAGTTTCATAGATTTCATAGATTTCATAGACATCAGGGCTGGAAGGGACCTCGGAAGATCATCAAGTCCAGCCCTCCGCCCAAAGGGCAGGAAGTCAGCTGGGGTCATAGGATCCCAGCAAGATAAGCATCCAGTTTGCTCTTGAAGGTGTTCAATGAAGGCGCTTGAACCACCTCCGGTGGCAGGCTGTTCCAGACCTTGGGGGCTCGGACAGTAAAGAAGTTCTTCCTTATGTCCAGCCTGAAACGATCTTGAAGTAGTTTGTGACCATTCGACCTCGTCATCCCTTGGGGCGTTCTGGTGAACAAACGTTCCCCCAGATGCTGGTGGTCACCCCTGATAAACTTGTAGGTGGCCATCAGATCACCCCTGAGCCTGCGCTTTTCCAGGCTAAAGAGCCCCAGGGCTCTCAGCCTGTCATCGTAGGGTCTGCTTCCCTGACCTCTGATCATGCGCGTGGCTCTTCTCTGCACTCTCTCAAGCTTCTCCACATCCTTTTTGAATTGTGGAGCCCAAAACTGGAAGCA
>NW_005842205.1:230409-243795 GCF_000455745.1 Alligator sinensis | reverse complement strand
TGCAGGGACGTGTAGCTTTCCTTAACATAGAGAGCTACCCCCCCCCCCCCTTTCTCTACACGATCCCTCCTGTACAGGGTATAGCCATCTATCCCCGTGGTCCAGTCATGGGTGGAGTCCCACCAGGTCTCCGTTATCCCTATGACATCGTAATTGTTTGCACTGAGCAGGAGGATGAGCTCCTCCTGCTTATTCCCCAAGCTCCTGGCATTAGTGTACAGGCAGGCAAGTGCCCCCTGGAAGCAACTTCATCCCAGGCCGAAGGTGTGGTAAGGGTGAGGTAAAGGGGAAGTTTTGGATCCCCACGAAGACAACCCCAAGGGATGAGACACCTCCGGGCCCCAACCAGGAACTGCCTCCCCAACTTATAACAGCAAAGACGTGGCACACAAGAAAAAGGGGCAGTGCCCAGACTATCTAGGGGGCACCGGAACAGGGTTTCACCTTGAAGTCGCTTGGAGGCAGGGCACTCATGAAGAGGTCCCTGAGGCCTTACAATACCTATTGGCAACAGTTCACCCTTTCAGAAACTTTTGACTTTTCCTTACTCTGTGGCACAAAGAATGGTCAACACAAGCACCAATCAATCACCACATCATCTCTTACCCTACAGTCAGCCAACCAGGATTTAACTGGTCGCACCATTATTGGGCGCTTCTCAAGTGTTTTCGAACTGAACAGGGTCACTGTGCCTCAAACTTATACCAATGGGGCCTTCGCCATGACAACAAATGCCCTCGTGAACAAGTTCAAACCATGTCCCACATTGTTGATTCATGTCCATTTACTGTGCTACCTGGTGGCCTTCAGGCTCTTCACACTGATGATGACATTGCCGTAAGATGGCTAAAACAATATGTCAAAACCGCATATGCTAAATAAAGAAAAATAAATACCAAGATATTCTCAGGTGGGGAGCTATGCAGCATGTTACCAGTGGGGTGAAGAAGCTGAAACTTTATCAGAGTTATCCAACAATGGTTTTTCAAGAGGAAGTTCTAAGAACAATGAACATAGTGAGGGATAGAAGTGACAACAGGAATGACAATGTATTTGTTCACTGCAGGAGAAATTTACAGCTGTGTGACTAATTGATTTTTTTTGGTAGTGTAAGAGTGATGTTGTAGCCATGATGGTCCTGAAATTATGTGAATATCTCACATTCAAAAAGTTGTCTAACTCTACCCTATGTATTTGGTTTAATAAAAGATATCACCCTGAGAAATCCTTGCCTCTCACATAATTGATTTTTTTGGCATTCATACCATTAAAAAAAAAATCATTTAAAATGAACCAAAATTTAATTTCCCCCCTTTTTTTCTTCTTCCCAAAAAGAAAAAATTGCACTGTTCAACACAAAAATTTCCATTCAACCTAAAATGAAAGGTTTCACTTAGGTAATCTATGCCAAAAACAAAGAACTAGTCATGACATTGGTGGTCTTGGTCACATCTCTACCTGGGGGGATTTAAACCTAGAAACCCAGAAGAGTGTCCTAGCCACCAGGTAGGGCTGTGCAGGGCTTTGGACTGTGCTTTGGATCCGGAGAAGCTTTGAACACTTTGACATCCAAAGCAGCATGTCTGGATTGAAGCATTAAAATAAATTGTTCCATAGTTTCATAGATGTTAGGGTTGGAAGGGACCTATTAGATCATTGGGTCCGACCCCCTGCCAGGTGTCTGTCCAATCTCCTTTTAAATACCTCCAAGGAAGGGGACAGCACCATCTCCCTTGGAAGCATATTGCATATTTTGGCAAGCGTGCAATTCCCGAGACCTTCCATTTTGAGCTTTTCATGACTCTTTTCAAGACAGCACGATATGGCTCCCTGCATATGTGCCACAAACAAGAGAACAGATTACAGAAGAAATCTGAATCCTGACTCTGCTGCAACATTTCCTCTAACTGTAATAAGTCAATCCTTTCCTAAACACAATTGCAAAATAATAATTTACCCATTAACTTACATTTGCAAGTTAATTAGATTTGACTAATCTACATATGGTAAATGTTATAAATCTAAATATATTGTACCTCAGTTTAATTCTGTATGAGCACCTGAATAACTGTCATCTATAATTCTCAATATCAGATAAACGAAAAATAAGTACAATTACTACTCTTACATGTGGAATCGTAGCCCATGGCAATGTATATAAGTTAACACTTGCCCTAGAACACATCTGCCTTTTGGAATATAATTGACAATTGTATAAATTCCTAAATAGATAATATAATGAGTCAAAATATGCCTGATTATTATTCTAATATTATAAAAGCCTTAGTCTGTCTGTCTTTTCATGACACTTTAGTCACACTTGATTGGTTATCTGAAACAACCAATCACAGTGCTCCAACCATGTTCTGGACAGGTGAGGGTGGCACAGCGGAGTGCCACAATGACGGTAGGGATGGAGCGGGGGACAAGGCCAGTGCTGCTGGCCCCACCCCTCACCCCAGCCCTGCTCCCTGGAGGTGCTAATGAGAGAGCGGATGGAGCAGGGGAGCGAGGCGCTAGATCAGAATGGGGAAGAAGCGGAGTACACGGAGCTGAATGGCACGGGGGTGCATGGGGCTGGAGGTAGAGTGGTGGCAGCATGGGCTGGTGGGTGGTGGCATGGGTTACTGGTGCCTCTTGACTGGAGGGGGGGAGCATCCCCTGCCGGCCAAGCCCACTGACTGGGATGGGTGTCCCCCGCTGGCCAATCCCACTCACCAAAAAGCAGCTGCACCACTTCCAGAAGTCCCACAGCCACTTCTGGAAGTGGCATGGCTGCTTTTGCTGGCAGTCCCACTCCCCTGCTAGTGCTCACAGGGGAGGGGGGCACTGGTGCTCTCCCCTCCCCCTTGCCCACTGGCTAAACAGGGAGTGCACCCTGACAAGGGCTGCACCGGCACTCTCAGGGAGTGCACGTGCACCCCTGAGCACCCCGTACACATCACCACTGGGTGGCAGCTCTCTGTTTCCCCCGCCTCCCGCCCGGTCATTCTCAATGGGCAATTGGCTAGTTATACTATAAATGCTAAGATTAAATGTAAGGGATATGCAGGATATGTCACACAAATGTCACACAAATATGTGAGTTTGATTTTGCATTGAGTATTACACTCCTCTCACATTTGATTAGTTGAGTCCTAAAGAGAATTTCTTCATAGCAACAAGAAAAACAAAATAAAAAAAAAACACAGGAAACTGTAAGATGAAGTATAGTGATAAGCATTATCTTAAACATAAGCAGTAGTGTGATATTGGTTGTCTTATGGATGGTATCACCTGTTGGTAAGGAAGCCCCTCCCCTTGACTCGCCTGCCACGAATTTGCTGTTAAATTCTCATGAAAGGGCTCTAGTGGAGATCTTCCCAGAGGGGTTCTCTGACACGGTTGTACTCACAGTTGTTAGGTGCGATGTTCCACGGGGCTCCACCTCCCCTACACCCTGTCCACTCGCCAACTGGTCATGTGTTGGTTGGCTGTTAACCTCAGTCTTCGCAGTAGGCCTGCAGTAGGCCTCAGACGTAGGGAAGAGCATGTAGCTGAACAACTTAGGTGGCTCATGTCCCTTCTCTCTCTATTCCTTGGACTTCCTTCCTGTACTTTAGTGTCTTTTATCCCTATCCTCTTCAGAAATAATATTCTCCTGGGGAGGAGTGGGATGCGGAGCTGCCTTCCCCTCCCCAGTGATCTCCAGGGGACTCTGAACCCCTCCCCTGCTCTACTTCTCCTAGGGGAAGTGCTGGTCTCTCCTTGCCTGCCTTCTGCAGGGAGCTGCTGTGTTTCCCCCACTCTGGCTCAGTCAGGGGCTCAAGGGTTTCCCCTGCCTCGCTTGCCGGTACTGCACGGGCTACAGTGTGCCACTTCCCGGCAGGAGCCTCAGCATGCCAGATGTGCTGCCAGCCGTCTCTCTCTCTCTCTCAGGCTCCCCCTCCCCGTGGGTCCTGTCGGGGTTTTTAAATGTTCCCGCAGTGGCCATGCCGGCCGCTGCAATTGGACTGGCTGCCTCTCGTACAGGGAACAGCTGCTTAAATAGCCAGCATAATGCCGGCACTCGCAGCTGCAACTGCAGCCACAGTCCTGGCTCCGGCACCACTGAGTCTTCTGGAGGTAAGTTCCCCCCTTGGGGGGTCTGCTTCCGGGTTTTGCACTCCCTGCAGTTTTCCCGCACCTCTTCTCGAGGCCGTGGTGGCATGTCACCGCCACAGTTAGTCTGCTATACCTTTTGTATTAACTAATACCATTGACCTGCATCTGATTGACCTGTACGCGCATCTACACATGTGCTTTAATGCTCATTAGCCTATTTTAATCACATTAAAGCATCTAAAAAAAAAGTGCTATTTAATTAATGTACATTAAAATAGGTTAATGTACATTAAGCATCATTTAAAACCATGCTCTTTCACTAATGTACATAAAGACAAGGTAATGCACATTTTCTTATTACCTCACAATGGAGGGCATGTATACATGAGAAGCAAGGCGGCTCTGATGCACTGTATGTATAGTGTGTTGGAGCAGACACAATTAATTTTACCTTACCTTGATTAATCTTACCTGCTTGACCAATCAAGTCTTGGAGCATGGTAATTACCATGCTCCAGAAGACTCTAGCATCTTGTCTCCACACATGCACATGCTTACTGCACAGTAAACCTTGCTAATCGTGAGCAAATGCAAGTAGCAAATTTTCTCGGTATAAGTAACAGCACAGTAGTGCTGCCCCCAGGAGCTGCCTGCTGCTGGGGTGGGCTCTGCCACCAGAGTATGGTGGGGACTCTGTCCTCTTACCCCAACAGCAGGGAGCTCGCCCCCTGCTTCAAGATTGCAACTGTTATCTCCCAGCCCAACTTCTGCAGTCATGGGGCTGGTGCTGGGATATAAGGATCTCCCAGCCTGAGCCTCACAACTGTGGAGCTGGCACTGGAAGTTCCCTGCTGGCAGGGGCTGGGGAGCTGGTTTTGCCACCCAGCTCTGTGAGTGCGGAGGTGGGTGGAGAACAGGCTGGGGAGCTTGTTCCCCACTCAGCTCCATGACTGCAGAGCTGAGAGGAGAAGAGGCTCCCCAAACTGTTCCACATCCAGCTCTGTGCTCACAGAGCTGAGCAGGAAACAAGCTCCCCAGCCTGTTCCCCACCCAGATCCGTGTTCATGGATCTGAGCAGGGAACAGGCTCTCCAGCTTTCTCCCCAATCACAGAGCATGGGCTGGAAACTGTCCTGGTCAGGGGCAGGGCCTTGTCCCATGCCTTGATCAGGTGATCAAGGCATGGAATTTGGAGAGAGCTGCAGGGGTGGGGTAGGTCCCAGCCTGCTGCCCCTATCTACTGGTGGGGCAGCTAGCAGTGAGTTAGCTGCTAGCTGCCCCACTGGCAGATCAGGGCAGGGGGCTAGGACCTGTTCCTTCCCTGCAGCTCTTTCCAAGTCCCCTGTTCCTGACTGGGGAGCCAGGGCCAGGAACTCCCTACTGTCAAGACAGGGAGACATTGTCTCTGCTCCAGCAGCAGGCAGCCTCTGGGGCCAGGGTGTAATGTCACAGCCCTGGCCAGGAGACAGCTGTCTTCTGGCCCAGTGCTCCCTGCCAGCCCCTGGGCTAGCACCCAGGGGGAGACTACAGCTGCCCCCTGGTGGTGGCAGAGGCCCATTGCAGGGCCCCAGGAAGCAGAAGCAGTTTGCTGCCATTAGCAGCAAACCTGCTTCTGCTTCCCTGCATGTGTAAACACCTGCCCAGAACCGTTTACTTGTAAGTAGTTTACTCAAGAATAAACTGATCCTGGATCACATGCATGTGTAGACATTCCCTCTGTTTATCATTGCCATTTCATTGTACTCCCACCTGTCTATATCCATCTCTCATTTCATAGAGAAAGTTCTTAGGGATAGGGAAAGTATTTTATTCTGAGTTTGTTCACAACATAACACTGTGGAGTTCTGGTTCATAACTAGAACTATCAGACACTACAGTAATACAAATAATAGTATTCTTTAAGCTCTTTAAGCTTGCAAAGCTCTTCTTAAAGTTGAGCTACTTATGGCATGTCTATACTGGATCAGACTCCTAGTCAAAACTATTGACTAGCCACATAAATCTTTAGCTCTCCCCTCTGGCTTCAGTTCAGGAGAAACTCACTAGCAAGATTCCCAGTAATGTGCTTAGTACTCACGCAGGCTAAAGGTCATTAATACTGCCAATGCCTGACTCTAATCCTACATCTTGTCTCTATTGTCCATAACAGACCCAAGCACAGAAGGACAAGTTCCTGGGCAGAAAGATTCAGAGAAAGGTTTTGCACCTGGTGCCATAGGAATTCTGGTTGACCTACCTGGGGACATAGAATAATATGAAGCACATAATATGGGCTTTCCAAAGGGTTCCAGAATCAATCACTATTTTATATAATCCAAGAAACATGAAGATTGACAAAACAATGAAACACCTATTCATTCCTTGCCTCAGTTTCCTTGGTGCTCAAAGGTGTCCTTAAAGATCTTGGTCAGTGTCCTTTCATGATTCCAGTTCCCCTGTCCTGGATCACTCTCCTCACGGTCTGTTCCCTCTCTACGCTCTGATTATTTGTGACCACAGCTGCTCCTCAGTCAAGAGGACAAAAGAATTTCCAGTAGCTTCAACAGCAACATGGCTTGTGAGACAATGTCAGAGAAGTCCTTGATAAGCTTTATCAAGGGATCAAAAACCTATTAGGTATTTAGTTCCTAGCTTACCTGGACAGAACCAGTTTTTTTTGTTTTGGCCATCTTTTTTACTTATCAGTGAAGTAGAATTGTTAAGACATCTTTGAACCTCACCAGCCTTCATCTAACCCAGCTGTGTCAACCAGATATACATTTTAGTCCATTAATCTCCTATTCCCCACTTTACAGCAGATTACACAGGGAAAACACCATTCATTTTATGAAATGTGTAGGTGAAATCTCTCTCAGCCTTGCCACAAAATAACACTTTTCCCAGAGGCCCTCCATTATCACCCAGTTAAACAAAGACATACCATAGAGCTGTCACCCTTCTTTTGTTTTGTACTTCACCCCTAAGTACTGTTACGCTCTCCACAGCAACTGCCTTGTCAACTATACAATCTCACTGTAGGCCTGAATCCCAGTTTATTCAGCACAGTTCTAAACAGTTAACTATTTACATAAGTGTATAAGCTGGGGGAAATTTTCCTTGGGCTCAGAAATTTCAACTGGGTTTAGGTGCATCATAAATATGAGAAGACAAGCAGAGTTTGGGATTGGTTTTTACAAGGTGCTCCTATGTAAATGAATCCCACAATCCCCCAATCAACATAACTGTCTATCTGATCCAGGGAGCTGATCGTAAGGGTAATTATTTGAATAGCTGAGGTTTTAGATGTTCCTGCATGTATTCGCCTTATTAAAGTTAGCTGGTTGAAAAGATAAGATGAAGTGTTGTCGCTCAGTTAAACCAAAAGGGAGCCAAGCCAAACTCCAGCTAGGGCTACATTACTAACCTGTCACAGAGACTTTAGAACCTATGCCTTGAAATGGGTTTATTCACTCATTCTTCTCAGACCACCCACAAAATCCTGTGAAGCTGTTAGCAGCCAATGGAAGTTACTTCTACCTTCAAATTGCTAGAGATTTTACCCCAGAATAGACGAGCTCACATTGGCCCTGGTGAAAAGGACAAATCATTCTTTATCTACCAACCTGTGTAAGTTGCTTGAGAAACTCACTAGAAGGCAATTTGGTTCATTTACTAATGAAAGAAAATCAGATAAAAATAAACAAAAACTGTTTCTCATTTGCATCCTTTTAAGTCAGTGGTGGTCAAACTCCAGCCTGTGGGCCAGATCCAGCCCACAGAGCCATGTCATCCTGCTCATGGGGTTCCCTATGGGTCCTAAAGTTGGGCAGGAGGTGAGTGGTGGTAATTAATACTGCCACTACTCCCCCACCACCAAATTTCCTAGCCCTCCAGGCCTGATGACATAGTCCTGGATACCAAGTCAGGGTTGTGGACACAATCTCACACGAAAGGCTCAGGTGCAATCTAGCACATAGGGCTGGGGCCAGGGCCCAATTTAATACATGGTACTGGTGTCAGAGCTGCAGTACAATATGGCATGCAGAACAAGACTGGAGTGGATCTAACCCACAGAGTGACCCTGAACTACTCATCTGGCCCATGGGGCTGAACGGTTGGACACAGCTATCCTAAGTGATTTAAAGCTGACTATTGGTCAGCTAAAATATCACCTACGTAATCTACTATTTCTTTCTTAAATTATTTTTCACAATACTGAATATTAAATTAATTTAACATTTCCACTGTAGTGATTCAAATAGAAATATGTCAGGAATAGACAAATTATCCATTTCATACCCAAGAGGAAGAAAGGAACTCTAGAAGGCTGTTTTCCATAATGAGAAATCTCCTTCAAGCAAATGTACACACAAAACGTTATCTTCTACCATCAGTGTTGATTCTTCCCTAGTGAATGTAGGTGTGGCTATGATGAAGTCAATTGACTAACTCCAAAGCAGAGTTTGGGTCCTTTCTTGAGCCAAAGCATATTGTTTTTCTCTTAACAGTCCAAATAAAAAGAAATTTCTAGGAAATAAAAACGGGAAAAATTAACAGTTCATGTAGCAGAAGGTAAAATCTGGAAAAAAAGTAGAAAAAAAAAGCCACACAAAAGACTATACCTAAGAAATCTACAGTGAATAGGAGCAAACACAGAACAGTTTATGGTAATTTAGCACTTCATGGTAATTATTGCTTATTCCTTTTCTTACTGATCACCAGGTTGTACTGTGTGTCCAAGCCTATGTTCCAAACTTTCATTTCCTATTTAGCAATGTAGCAACAGCTTTGTTTTCTTGTCATCTCATATGCCAAAAATGTTTTCTTTGCAGAAATGTACATATTGCCCCAGGAACTTAACAACATTACATGAGCATGGGACAATGGAATAGAACAGGACACTGAAGGAGAAAGTAGTACATTAGCTGCTTGGTTTTAGATAAGAACCTAAAGAAGTTGTGCAAGCTAATGGATAGTGCACCAGCTTGGACTCAAAATGTCTGAGTAATAGGGAGGCAGCAGTCATTTTAGGACCTAATTTAGGGACATGAACAACTGGTGTCTCCTGAGACTGGGGTGGCACAATTTGTGGGCGGCAGCATCGGCAGGAGGGTGGCGAGCAGCGACCACCCGCAGAAGCCGGCATTGGTGGGGGAAAGGGGGGGCAAATGGCAACCGCAAGCAAAAGCTGGTGGCAGCAGAGACCAATCTCAAGGGGGGAACATGCCCCCCTGTACCCCCCCATGAGTTGCCTATGCCTAGGGAGTTGGAGAACTGTGACTCACGATGGGGTGAGCAACAGGAGAATTGTACCCCAGAGCTAGTAACAGCTCACAGCTCAGATTCAGGAAGCTTAAAACACAGTGTTTCAGTACATTGCAATACAAACTTAGAAAGTTGATGAGTGTCCAGCAGGAGAGGTTCCCCAGGGCTGTAGCAGCTGTAAATTCCCATTTTGAAAAAAATACAAGCAGATACAGGTGGTGTGGTGCAATAAAAACCATATTTCTTCAACTGCTTTCAGTTGCTTGGTTATCTCAGCCTCTCCAAGTTCTTGCCTGTTGTGACATATATAGTCTTTAATTTCAATCCTGAAGATGTGCATAGTCACCCCCCTCCCTCCATTCTTCTTCTCCACAGACCAGGATATGGCAGCATAGCTTCTGGCATTAGGATTCAAATGGAGAATAGCATTTATTTATTAGATTGATATCAAACCCTTTTCAAAAGGCTTAAAATGGCTTACAATATGTAAATAACCAACAGGAATCCCCTAAACAACCCCCCAAACCCACAGACCTCTAATTCTTCAACTTTTCCTCAGCCATTGCCTCCCTGCCGAAACCCCATACTAGCAAACCCTCCCACCAGTCTCAACCACACTCTGACCTGATCAGTAAAAAAGTTATCTTTCTATACAAGACTGATACTACATTAAAACTGTTTTTTTCCAAGTTTTTGGCAACTGAAACCCCAAGATATTTGCCCCTCCAGCTTCCAGTATCCAAGAATTCTTGTCTAAAGGCCAAAATTTCCCATTAAAGATAAAAGAGCTCACAGTAAATGAACTGTCCTTCACTATCTGATAAATTATTCATTTTAAATGCTACATGAGCCCCACACACTAAGTTTCAGGGGCAGTGGCAATTTTCAATAGGCTTTCTTGTTTCTGAATGGGTTCACCTCAACTGATGTGTTAATTTGAGAAAAGCAAAGTAATATATTACAGGGCAACGTTTTCAAAGCCCCTACATGACACAGGAGACCAAGTCATATTGCAAGTGCCTCTGTTGCTCTTGAAAATTTACCCATAATCCTTAATGGGATTGATTATCAATCTGTTTGAGCAACAGCAAGACAGAAATATGAAACTGATACTGCATGATGTTGTATTTGCATGTCTGCAACATCTTTAAGATTTATTTTGGACAGAGAATGTTTTCCAACCCACAAAAGGACTGCATTTTGCTGTTTGTTCTTAAGAGAAAATATCAGTTAAACAAATGTATCTAAGTTGTTATAATCAACATATTAGTACTACAGCTGTCAGGAAAATAATAAAATAAAATAAAACTAGATATTGTAAAATGACTTTGAATCTGCCAATCTATTCCATGTTGCAGCTTTTTTCCAGGAACAGATGCTATACATCTGAAGGGAACTGCCCATATTTTCCAAAGTCATTAGAGGATCAAGCACATAGCAAGTAAAATAAAAAAATTAATCAGAAAATGTGTTGACGCTTGCATCCCTCCTTCCAGAATTCAGTGTAAGAACACATTAACAGAGCTAAGACCTCAGGTTTGGGTAAGGTTCCATGAACTGCAGTACAAGGACTGAGAGTTTACACAATTACTGGCCAACTGTGCCTCTTAATTTCCTACAGTCACTGGACACAAAGAGCTGGATCAAAGAATTAAAGCATTTAACTGGCAAGTTAGGTACCCATGTCCAAGATTTAAACCCTCAAAACCTTTACTTGCTACCCCCTAGAAGCAACTGCGAGCAGAATTAAAGATAATAAAAAGTCCTTTTTCAAATACATAGGAAGTAAGAAGGAGACACCGGGTAATGTGGGGCCCCTACAGGATAGGCTTGGCAATCTGGTGATTGAGGTAAACGAAAAAGCTGACCTCTTTAACAAATTCTTTGCCTCCATATTCCTGAACAGGGACCGGGACATCTCCCCCACCAGAATTGCGGACGGACCCAGGGGAGGTACCACCATGCCCAGGGTTAGGGGCGACCTAGTTAGGAAACTTTTGGAGGGGCTGGACATGTTTAAATCAGTAGGTCCAGATGCTCTTCACCCGAGGGTGCTGAGGGAATTGGAAGGGGTCATAGCGGGGCCCCTGGCAAGGATCTATGAGCACACGTGGGGCACTGGCCAGGTACCAGAGGATTGGAAAAGGGTCAATGTGGTCCCTATTTACAAGAAGGGGAGAAAGGAGGACCCCAGCAATTATAGGCCAGTCAGTCTTATCTCAGTCCTTGGGAAGACCTTTGAGAAAATTATCAAGGAGCACATCTGAAAGGGCCCAGCAGGGGAGGTAATGCTCAGGGGCAACCAACACGGGTTCATTGAGGGCAGGTCCTGCCTGACTAACCTGGTTTCTTTTTATGATCAGGTCACAAAGTCCCTGGATGAGGGTGTCGGGGTAGATGTCATCTTCCTGGATTTTAAGAAGGCCTTTGACATGGGTTCCCACCACATTCCCTTAAAAAAAACAAGGTGACTGTGGCATTGATACCTACACAGTCAGATGGGTGGCAAATTGGCTAGATGGTCACAGCCAGAGAGTGGTGGTGGATGGGTTGTTTTCATCCCCGTCGAGGGATGTGGGCATTGGAGTCCCCCAGGGCTCGGTCCTGAGGCTTATACTGTTCAACATCTTTATCAGCAATCTGGATGTGGGTGTGGAATGCACGTTGTCCAAATTTGCTGACAACAATGAAGTTGTGGGGTGAGGTGGGCATGCTGGAGGGGAGGGACAGAATCCAGCTAGATCTAGACAAATTACAGAGGTGAGCGGATGAGAATAGGATGGAATTCAACGCGGACAAGTGCAGGGTGCTGCATCTAGGGAGAAGGAACCAGAAACACACCTATAGGCTGGGGAACACCCTTCTTGTCAACACGGTGGCAGAAAGGGATCTTGGAATCATTGTTGGCTCCAGGATGAACATGAGCTACCAATGCGAGGAAGCGGTCAGTAAGGCTAAGCACACCTTGTCATGCATCTACAGATGCATCACAAGCAGGTCCAGGGAGGTGATTCTTCCCGTCTATGCGGTGTTGGTCGGGCCACAGTTGGAGTACTGCATCCAGTTCTGGGTGCTGCACTTCAAGAGGGATGTGGACTGCATTCAGGGGGTCCAGAAGAGGGCCACTCGCATGGTCAAGGGGCAGCGGGACAGGCCCTACGAAAAGAAGCTAAAGAGCCTGAACCTATTCAGCTTCCACAAGAGAAGGCTGAGAGGGGATCTGGTGGCTGTTTACAAACTCACCAGGGGGGACCAGCAAGAATTGGGGGAGACTGTGTTCCCTCAGGCACCACCCAGGGTTACTAGGAATAACGGCCACAAATTGTTAGAGAGAAAGTTCAGGCTGGACATCAGGAGACATTACTTTACAGTCAGAGCTGCCAGGCTCTGGAATGGACTCCCAAGTGATGTGGTACTCTCTCCTACCTTGGGGGTCTTCAAGAGGAGGCTGGACACATATTTGGCTGGGGTGATATGACCCATTCCTGCCTGGGGCAGGGGGTCAGACCTGATGATCGGTTTAGCTCCCTTCTGACCCTAAGCACTATGATACTCTGATACTATGAATTAAATTATTCAAATTTGTATTGCAAAACTTGCAGACAATCACACAGTATGGTGTCAATAGCATCTTGGCATGAAAACAGGGCAGGATCTACAAACTAGACATTCCTCTTCTTGTCTCAGTTGCTGAACCCAAATGTATTGAAGGACTGAGAACATACCTATGAGATCAACACTAGGGCAAGTGATACTCACCTGGAAGGAAAAAAAAAGGATCAGGCCCCTCAAAGCTCAGAGTGAGCGAGCTCCAGGGTGGCAGCTCTGGAATTCTCTGGTCTTGCTGAAACCGGCCGAGCGGCTCCATGCTGAGAGCAGGGCTGTTAGGGCTAAAGTCTGACGGCCCTGCTCAGAGTGCGGGGCCACCATGTCAACTTCAGCAAGACCAGAGAGCCCCAGGGAAGCTGCTTCCCTGCATCTTTTTGGTCTCACTGAATCTGACACCATGGTGGGCTTGCCCCTTGCCCAGCAGGAGCAGCTAGCAGGTCCGTCTTCTAGA
>NW_005842205.1:218143-230399 GCF_000455745.1 Alligator sinensis | reverse complement strand
GCTCACCAAGCCAGTAGTGGCAAGTCACAGCTGTGCAGGTGAAGGACAGTCAGAGATGGTTTTTCACTTTGAGGTGTGACTGTTCCATTAAGGCGAACAACACTAAACCAGTTAACATTTGTTCGGCTTATGGCATAAGGTCTAATAAGGCTCCTAACTCTCCTGAGATGTACTCTAGGCTCATCATAGAGTGAACCTTCTTGCCTAATGTCATGACCCAAAAGGCATGATTGTGTGTGTGTGCTTCGGCACCAGAATTATCCCCGTCAAGTTGCAGAGCATTGCACGGGAGTGTTTCCTGTTGCAGAGGAAACCCCGGTGCAGGGACCAGTTTCCCGCCTTTTCTGCAGCTTCTTTTGCAGAGTGCATTGCTCGAGTTGCAAGAGGAATGCACGGTGCAAAAGAGTTCTCGCCACCGGTATGCAGATTTGTCTCCACTTCCATCTCGTGGGGACTCTGGGTACACGGCAGGGTAATAGAAACCCTGTGTGAGATCCAGAGGAGCGTGGCAGCCTGATCCACCGCCCACCTCTTCCCGTCTTCGAACGCAACTTTTATAAGACGTACTTACGATTCCTATTTTGGTGGCTCGTTCACCCAGAGCATCCGGAGCTCTGCACCGTGGAGCCTAGCAACCTCCACAACACCGTCTGTGTTGTTTGTCTGTAACTGCAACTTAATCAAGCTTTCCAGCCTACACCACTGCCATCTCGGTGTAAGTAAACAATCTTTTAAACTACCACTACGCGTCCGTGCCTAATTCCAGCTCGAAGGCCTTCCCTCTCCGCCCCGGCGTGCCCGGGCTGCTGGCCACAGCCCGCGTGCAGCGCGAAAAGGGCTCAGGTCGCTCCCGGCCCGCACACCTAGCACAGGGATATGGATTCTCCTTGGAGATAAAAAGAATAAAATAGGCTCAGAGTTGTAATGACTAAATCAATCCCATGTGCTAATCTAGCTTTCTGCAGCACTAGTTTATAACCAGCAGCTTGTGTTGAATTCTTTCAGTTCCCTTGTGACATGACCCCATCATCATTCTGTGTCCCATCTAGCTTGGTCAGGATGATGAGATAAAAGTAAATACAAGAGCAATTTAAAAATGACATGAAGAGCAAGTCAGGCTGTTTTTAGGAGACGTGCTTCCTCACTACTGACTGTTCGGCAGTCTTAATGAACGCAAACATTTAAAAGGCTCTGCAATCAGGCAGCTCTCTCTTCAGCTAACAAAGCCAAAACCTTTTGCTGGGTCATCTGACATAACCTGGTATTGTTAGTTCTTCTCATTCATGTATGCTTGTGTTTATTGAACCTGGAGATCACTACAGCAATAAAAAGCAACTTATTGTAAAGGCTATAGTACAGGTCTGCGAATTAGGATGTTCCCATTCTGAGCTGACTCTTACTAGGAGGAAGACCTAGAATGGTTAAGTTCCAGGAATGTTCTTTCCTGCTTCACAGGGGTATTAATGATAATAACTTACTGCGTGTCAAGTGCTTTGAGGTCCTCAGCTGAAAAGTATTCAAGAAATTGAAAGTAGCATTAAAAATTCCACACAAAGACGACCCTGTGCGTTTGTGTGTATAAACTAGATATGACAGGGAGAAGTGAGGGAACATTATTAGTTCTATAGCAAAAAATAAAGGGTCAGATTCTGCTCAGCTGGAAAGAAGCATGAGACCAATGGTTTCATCCCTCACTTACAGTAGACATGAAGCCAGGCACAAGCCAAAATAGTATTTGGCCCAGTTAGCTATCTGAAGTCATAAGGCTGCACTTGATGTCAGGTTCTGCCTTAAGATGGAACGTGACTCTACCAAATCTGACTAGTTAGGAAAGTCTGAGTAAGACTGTGGCACAATCTCCTGATGCCTTTAGTTCAGTTCAAACCTAGCCCAGTTATGTTATAGCCTGCTTGAATAAGGAGTAATGCCTGCTTCAGAAATTGAGAGGACTGGACTTTATTCCAACAATTTGATGAGCCTTGTGTGGATATTTTTTTTTTCATAATGACAGCATTGGGGGTTAACTGCTGGTAGAATACTTAATTTGTGGGTCCTTAAAACCTGATATGCAGTTACAGCTTTCCCTCAATTTATGCTGTACATGCATTCCTGGAAAACAATGCATAACTCAAATTTGCATAAAGGAAATACAATGTATTACACTTTACAATGTAAAAATAGGAATATGTTCCAAGACCTCAATAGTACTGAACTTCAGGCCCATTTCTACGACGTTTTTACAAGACAATTTTGGTACTCGCCAACAGCAGACAGTACACACAAGCACGGGGTGGGGGTGAATGTTACCATAATGGGGATGGCAACTACAGAAACACGTGTCGCAGACAACGAGTGAGGAGCACAGATCCATACAGGAGACTATATTTTGGTGCGTGTCACTCCCACAATGCACCTCACAAAGCAGCTGACTGCAGGCTTCCACCATACCGATCACATGAGAGTAAATTTACCTCACATATAACACATTTTTGGTATAAAAAGGGTCATTGCATAAGAGCAAATTCCAACCAACAGAACCTGCATAGAGTGAGGGAAATCTGTATTAGTATATCCACTGAAGGTATATTCATTCAGGTAGTCATGAATCATCTAATGCATGTGGTTAGTGAGGCTGATTAGTCGGGGTTTGAAAAGAAAATGCAAAATATTTGAGACATGAAAAATTGAATCTGTATATTCATCCTAATGAAGTACCTTAAATATATTTTGTAAGAGCAAATTTGGTACAGTGTCTAGTTCTAAAATCTTGAATTTATTGCTGATCAAGAATGCCATTGAGTTAAACTTAAGGGTATAGGTTGTAGCCATCTTGGTCTAAGGACAGGCAGACTAGGTTCTTTGGGTCAATCCAATATATTTTATTGGATCAACTAAAATAGAAGGAAAAACTCTTCTTTTCAAGCTTTCAGGTACAAACACCCTTCATCAGGCAAGTTAAACTTACTTATTTGTGGCTGTGCCATATTCTCCAGGATAGAATGTTTTGGCATGAAGGTGGTAGTAGCTTTAACCACTATAGCTGATCAGGATTTTTTTTTTGGGGGGGGGGCACAATGATTTTCTTCATAAAATTCCACTGTATCAGACCTAATATTTTTCATTAAAATGGACCAAATTAAAACAAACTTGTTATGGAAAGGTTTCTCAGATCCAGAATGAAATTTCTGGTTAGAGATAGCAAGAATATCGTCTCACTTTCTCTTTCTGCTAAGAATGGTGTAGTCTCTAAAGCTTTGTTCCTTTGAGTTCTGTGATGGAAGAGTTATCATCATTTGCAATCTGATTGCTTATCATCTGATACTGTAGCCTTTACTGCTGCAGTACTTAGCAATTTGCACTTGAATTCCCATACAAAAGGGGCCCTTAGTGGAGAAGCAGATATTATTGCATCACAGGAAATAAACTGCAGAAGGGGACATTGAGGCTAGAGATTAGGAGGAACTTTCTGCTTATGAGTGGTCAGGCATTGGAAGAGGCTACCTAAAGAAGCTGTGGAATCTCTGTGCTTGGAAACTTTCAAAGCAGGTTAGACAGACTCTTGGCTGGGGTGGTTTAGTCAGGGAAGATCCTGCCTTGAGCAGGGGGCTGGACTAGATGACCTTGACCTTGTGAGATCCCTTCCAGCCCTACTTCCCTGTGCTTCCCTGTGCTCCATTAAACAACACCCTAGTTAAAACAGGAAGGGGCTTTATTTATTTTTTTAAAGAGAAAGACAAATTATTGGAGAACATATAACCAGTACACTTCTCTGATTACTGTTTAGTAGGCCTGTGTGAGTTGGCAGCGATCCAATCTGGCTTTGGATCCGGCCACTTTGGATGGCAGTGATCCGATCCGGAGCTCTGAACCGGGCTTGCACCTTGATCCAGCTGAAGCGGCTCCAAAGCTTCAGAGCCGCCTCTTAGATCCAGCCATAAGGTATAATGGGGAATCAATTAAATATATATAACTTTGTTGTTTTTTGTCAGCTTTGGATGAAACTTACAGAAATGGTAGGCTCTGCTGAGAGCATGAAACTTGCCAAGTTTCAAGATCGGTGCAGGAGTTTGGGGGGAACTGTACCTCAAATTCTTGAAAGCCAAACTCACGTCACATCTACGTGTTACAACACAGGGGGTGAAAACTGCAGGGCTGGTAGCTCTTACTGAGGCCACAAAGCCTGCCACGTTTCAAGGAGATCAGTGCAGGGGTTTGGGGGGAACTGCACCCCAAGCTGTGGACAAGCAAAACTCGTGCCATGGGTGACACTGCGTGTTAAGGCTGATAGGGGTGACAGCTGCAGGGATGGTGGCCCCTGCTGAGGCCATGATGCCTGCCAGCTGCCAAGGAGATCGGTGCAGTGGGGATCTGGGGCCCTGCACCCCTAGCTGCTGACAGACAAAACTCCTGCCAAGACTGTCTTGGGGCAGTTGATTGTCTTGATTCTTTCCTCCCCTTAGCCTGGTTTTGTAGGTGCTAATTGATGCTCGTTAAGTCATTCTGTAGTAGGTAGGTCCTGTGTATTGAGTCCCTGGTCCCTGAGTGAATCATGATTGATTGATTAGTAACTGGGAACACGGCAGCTTAGCAGCCAGGCCTGCAGCAGTGTCTCCCTTCCTGGCCCCAAGACAGACACAGTCAGTCCCACAGCACCCATGGCACCAGTTTTGCTTGTCCACAGCTTGAGGGGCAGTTCCCCCCAAACCCCTACACTGATCTTCTTGAAACGTGGCAGGCTTTGTGGCCTCAGGAAGAGCCACCAGCCCTGCAATTTTCACCCCACTATGTTGTAACGCCTAGACGTGACATGAGTTTTGCTTTCACGAATTTGGGGTGCAGTTCCCCCCAAACCCCTGCACTGATCTTCTTGAACCTTGTCAAGCTTCATGCTCTCTGTAGAGTCTACCACTCCTGAAAATTTCATCCAGCTCACACAAAAAACAACAACGTTATAGATATTTTATTGTTTCCCCATTATACCCTATGGCTGGATCTCCGAGGTGGCTCCGAAGCTCTTCGGAAGCTCCGAACCGCTTTGGGAAGCCTAACAAGACAGCGCTTCGACCCAGATGTGCTGCTTCAGACCCTGAAGTGTCAGAAGCTTGTCCAGATCCAAAGCTCTGTCCGAAGTCTCGCGCAGCCCTACTGTTTAGTCCAAACTGAACACAGGAATATACCATTTTGGTTGAGGTTATTGCAAAGCAAATGTTTGTGTTCTTCATCATGTGGTTGCAGTTAGCACTGAAGACATCTTTATGGAACAAAAAACAAATTTATGCAACCCGGATGGAATGGTGAGAATTGCCCAACTAAAGCCTGGTGGCCTATATACATTTCTTTTTCGAGACATCTGTTTGTAATTGATTACATGCAGCTGTCTGAAAGATCTTCAGAGCTGAATGAAAGCTGAGGTATGCCTCCAAAGGTCTTGTAGAAAGTTAGGAAGGAAATGGTTCTGTACAAAGGAGAAAGCTAAAATCAGTTTAAATACTTTTGCAAAGGATTTTTGGATAAAAAGCAGGGCTGCTTCAACTGATATATTTGTAGGACATAGCAGTGTTACAGGTTTCTAGTACAGTTCCAAGCTGGTAGACACTGCTAGTATATAGCTCAAGGAGCCCTCAGAGATGCACACTTTTCAGCTACAGCAGGTTTTGAATTGCAATGAAGATTTCCCAGCATCAGTAGATGAAAAGAGGGATTTCCAAAAATAGCATGAATGAGAGACATATTTCCATTTTAACACTACATTTTGGCTTTTCTTTCAGCCAACAGACCAGTTAAACTATTACATGGCAATTAGTTTCATAGATTTCATAGACATCAGGGCTGGAAGGGACCTCGGAAGATCATCGAGTCCAGCCCCCCGCCCAAAGGGCAAGAAGTCAGCTGGGGTCATAGGATCCCAGCAAAATAAGCATCCAGTTTCATCTTGAAGGTGTTCAATGAAGGCGCTTGAACCACCTCCGGTGGCAGGCTGTTCCAGACCTTGGGGGCTCGGACAGTAAAGAAATCCTTCCTTATGTCCAGCCTGAAACAATCTTGAAGTAGTTTGTGACCATTCGACCTTGTCATCCCTTGGGGCGCTCTGGTGAGCGCCCCAATGCAGCAGCAGATCACAGTGGAAGAAACTATGCAATCAGCATGAAATATCTGAAACTGGGTCAAGGGAAAGATACATCTTTGTCTTAGATCAAGCCAGAATTCTTAACACAGTGAATTTAGCTTAGTGATGACCAGCCAGATTTCAACAGTGTTTCCTAGTGTACAGATTATAGATACCAACACTGTCCATATATGTAGTAGCAGCATGACACAGACACTATCAGATGGTTTTTATATTTTATGTGGAAACTTCCCACCAGTGGTGCTGCATCAACCAATACTATTGGGCTTCTTTGATAGAAATTCTCAGTAGGTGGGAGGATGTTTTACATTCATATTATCACTCAGTTTCTCTCCTAGTTGTGAATTACCCAATTTGCCTAATAGTGGGAAGGTAAGTTTAAAAGGTTTGTAGTGTTTAAAAGCTCAAATAAAAGGAAAGAGAAACTTTTGTATTAAGTTTTTCAGGAATTCAAGCAGAGTAAAAAAAAGGCACATAAATCTGCTATGGTGGTCCTAAGAGGACCAGATCCTATTCCACTTAAATGACACCCCAAGGTTACATAGTCAACCAATGGCAGAGAAATGATTAGATCTCAAGAGTCTGAGGCTCCCATTCCCAAATCCATTTGAATGTGCTTCTCTCTCAAAAAAAGCAGGGGGGAACGTGATTAGTATTAAATAAATTGAACGCTAACCTGAACCATTGTCTCAGTCTGAAAACTACACTTATATACAGGCACTGGAAAGTTGTTAGCAGATTTTAGCTGCCCCACTTTTTTTTAGCACCTCTTCAAAATGCTACAGTAGAAGCAAATCTCCTAGTATTTCCATCCCATATTCATCCAAGAAATGACTGTGGTCAAACAAAGCCTGTCCTTATGAGACTTTCTTCTGGGTTTCTATATCTAAGAACTTTAGGGAAAATTAAATAAGGGCCTCGTGTTCACTTGCAAGAGCTGCAAATACTTGGGATGTTGTGGTGTACACAAGTTGATATGTGTGAAGGGTGATATCACATTTTCACTTGCAAATTATTGGGATGTAGTGACTGTTTAAAATGAAGACATGTTATGGTGAAGTTACATGTTATACTTAGGCCATACTACATCTGTAGCCTGTTAAGCAATGTTAAAGTTGGAATGTGGTATGAGCAGTCACACAATGAGGGTTAATTAAACTTCATCAGCACAGCTCTGACTTGCCACTAAAGGGTTGGTGAACAGGAGCGGGGCAAAGAGCCAGGACACCTGGGGCACTTTTACATGTGGGGGGGGGGGGGGGGGGGGGTGGTAAAAAAAATCCTGCCCCCCCCCCTTTCCCCCCACCTCTTGGAGCTGCTCTGATTAAAGTGGTAATTGCATTGTAATTGTAATTGTAAACCCTGTGTGAGATCCAGAGGAGCGTGGCAGCCTGATCCACCGCCCACCTCTTCCCGTCTTCAAACACGACTTTTATAAGACGTATTTACGATTTCTATTTTGGTGGCTCGTTCACCCAGAGCATCTGGAGCTCTGCACCGTGGAGCCTGGCAACCTCCACGAGAGCGTCTGTGTTGTCTGTCTGTAACTGCAACTCAAGCAAGTTTTCCAGCCTGCACCACTGCCATCTTGGTGTAAGTAAACAATCTTTAAAACTACCGCTACGCGTCTGTGCCTAATTCCAGCTCGAAGGCCTTCCCTCTCCGCCCCGGCGTGCCCGGGCTGCTGGCCACAGCCCGCGTGCAGCGCGAAAAGGGCTCGGGTCGCTCCCGGCCCGCACAGTAGGCAGGGAGATCCCCATTGGGCTGGTGGAAAACTGACACAAAGTAATCATTAAGGAGATTAGCTTTTCCCTGGCTGTCGATTGTTAGCTGCCCCATTTGGTTTAGCAAGCGTCCAATGTTTCCCTTGTTTTTCTTTTGACTACTCATGTATCTGGAGGACTTTTTGTTGCAAATTGGGTAATTCCGATCACCAGTTGAGTTCCTGGCCCTGTCCCTCCTGTACTGTGGGGATTATCCCACAACCTGGCCCAGCCCCCTTTCACTGTGACTGGGGCCCTAGCTCGGCCAGGGCATTGGACAATCAGAGCTCGGCAGCTCCTCCAGAAGCACGGTGCTGGGCAGCCAAGGTGGGGGGAGGGCACATGGCCCCCGCAATCTTTGCACAGGTGAGGGCCCCCCAATCTTTTGAACTGGTGGCAGCAAGGTGTAGAGACATGGAACAGAAGCTGAGCCCAGCTCGTAGCTGTGACCCACCCTTACCCATCCAAAGATTGGGGGGCCATATACCCTCCCTGCCCATGGCTGCCCAGCACTACACCTCTGAAGGAGCCACGGGGCTCTTCCTGGGGATGACACGGGGTAGAGCAGGGCAGGTCCACCCCCTCCAGTCCAGCAGTGCAGCTGAGGCTGGTCCCACTCCAGCCCCTAGCTCTGGGCCTTCCTGGCCGGTGCACAGCCAGGGCTGGGGCTAGGGCCAGGAGGTGGCCAAGGCTGGTGCGGCCAGTGCCGGTACAGCCACGAGGCTGCCGGGGCCAGAACTGGTGCAGCTGGGGCTGGGAGGCAGCCAGGCCTGGGGCCAGTACAGCTGGAGCTGGGAGGCAGCCATGGCCATTGAGGCATCTGGGACTGGCATGGCCAGGACTGGGAGGCAGCTGGGGCCGGAGCTGAGGCCAGGGCCAGGGTCGGGGCTGGGGTGGTGGGGCACCAGGCAATGCCATTCCCCCCCTTGGCCCTTTCCCCTTCCTCCTCAGATTTTCCCATGGGGGAGTGTGCACACACATGTGCATGTGCACAATTAACCCCCACTCCCCCATTTTTTTTTTCCACCTATGTCCGGCCGCTCACTGCTGCTGGCTTCATGTCCAGCTGCTCACCTGCCCCCATGCCACCACCACCGCTGGCTTCTTCAGGGCAGGGGCCCCCAAAACTATTTCTTGCATTAGGTCTCCAAAAATGGTGGGCCAGCCCTGCAACTCATGATCACTGTCTCCCAGATTCCCTTCAATTCTCAGGTCGCTTACTAGATCTTCTCCTTTGGCCAGTACCAGATCCAGGAGTGCCTTACCTCTTGCTGGCCCATAGACTTCTTGAGACAAGTAGAGTTCATCAATGCAGGTGAGAAAGCTACATGACCAATCAGATTTGGCAGAGTGCTCCTCCCATGAGATGACAACCATGCACCAAGAGCATGCAGCCTATGCCAGTTCCCTAGCGAGTGCATGGTCAAGATATTCCTCTTGGTTAGGTCTGTAGTAGAGTCCTACGAATATATCCCCTTCATTACGTACCCCTGATAATCTGACCTGGAGGGTCTTAAGTCACCCTTTTTGAGTGCCAAACTCCATTTGTAGAGGTGTCTACTTCTCCTTCACCCCTGCCCTTTCTAGCAGCATGATCCCTCCTGTACAAGGTATAGCCATCTATACCTGTGGTCCAGTCACAGGTGGAGCCCCATCAGGTCTCCATTATTCCTATTAGATCATATTGATTCGTATTGAACAGGAGGGCCAGTTCCTTCTGTTTATTCCCCAGGTTCCTGGCATTTGTGTACAGATAAGTAAGCCTGCCATTGGAGGTCCTAGGCTTCCCAGCACTCCTAGAAGAGTCCCGTCCCTGGGCTGGGGTAGAAATAAGTTCTGTTGGGAATTCACCTGTGTCCCCTGTGCTGTATGACTTACTAATTCTGCTGTTGTTGCCTGGTGGGCTTGCATCCCCTGGCAAGCTTAGTACAAAGCCCTGTTGAGTAGGTCAGCCATTCTGGCTGAAAAGAGCTTTTCCCCTTTGGAGTGAGGCAGAAGCCATCCCTTCCCAACAAACCGCACCTCTGAAGTGCAGGCTAAGGTCAAAGAAGCCAAAGCCATCATGATGGCACAAGTGCCACAGTCTTCTTCTGACTTCATCGATTCATCTCTCCCTCCTGTGCCCATGACCTGTAACTGGGAGGGTTGAGGAAAAAACTACCTGCGCCCCCAATACCTTGAGCCTCGTCCCCAGAGCCCTGTAGTCACTCATAACCCAGATGGGATTGCTCTGAGCTGTGTCATTTGTGCCCACATGGATGAGGAACATGGGATAGTGATCGGAGGCCAGACAAGTTTTGGGATTCTCTCAGCTACATCCTGGCTCCAGGACCCTGGGAAGCAGCAGACTTCATGGGACAAGGGGTCAGGGAGTAGAGATTGCTCCCTTTGTCCCCCTCGAGAGGGAGTTAACCCATGATGATCACTCTGCGTTTCTTCCTTGGGGTGGTTGCAAGTTGCCTTTCTCTAAGTGAAGGAGCAGTTGGTTCTATTGGTGATGCGAGGGGTTCATATCTGTTGTGTAGTTCCAGGGGTGGTGACCCTGGTGCAGGGTGCCTTGGGGATGGAGATGACCTTTGTCCAGGTAACCCCTGGCTGGACTTCATGGGGACTCCTCTTACATGCCCTCATCCTGCTAGCCTTCCTTGCTTCTCCCTCCTCATTCTTCAGGCAAAGAGCCTAGTGGTAGGCATTAATCACGTTTTAGTAGGCATCCCTAATGGCACACAGCCTCTGCACCATGGCTTGGAGCTCCCCTATCTGGCATTCTCAGGACTCTAATGTGGAGCAAACCCCACAAGGGGAGGTGTCCTTGCTCCTGGTCCCAGATGCCTGCATATGTGCCAGGTAGCCCCCACAGCCAAGAGCCAGGGGCTCTATCTGGGTGAAGCCTGGAGCCATTGGCTCCATCTGAGTAGACACCTCAGTGGTACAGTCTCCAGATGGGGAGGAGGGGATCTTCGGGATGCGGCATGTCATCACCATTGCACAGGTATCAGCCTGGGCTACTACTGTGCCACCCTGTCTCTTCAGACTCATTGCCTAGAGCCTTGTGCCCCTCCTGCTCACCTTTCTGCGTGAACTCCTGGACTAACATGCATGCCACATGCCTGTTTGCACACTGTTTTTGTGTAGCTTCCTAGAGGCTGGGCTAAGTAGGAGCCATGTGGGGTGTGGCCCTCCTCAGATCCACTCAGCTGTCCCACTGGCTAGCGCCCACCCACTGCAGGCCCCACTTACCTCCCGGGTCACTCTGGGGTCAGTTGTGGGGTCTGCCGAGGATTTGGGGCCTGAGCTCACAGGGGAATGATGGACTTACACCTGTGTGTCTTGCTCCGGAGCTAGGTCCCAACTGAGGCTTTTTTCCTGTTGGTGTAGCCTTTAAAAAAAATTGCACTTCATAGCAAATTAATTTTTGTGAATGAAACCATTTCTCCACTTTGCCTATCACCATCTCTGTGTCACTTTCTCTTGAGGACCCTTCCTGACCTGATTCACTAAGCCACCAATATCTCCTTGTTTTAAATTCTTCCTGAAGACCCATTTCTTCTGTATCCACTACAAACTAGAGATGTACCAATATATTGGTCCATATTGTACCAGCACTGATAAAAGAAAAATTGACACTATCGGCAATTGCCTTTTTTTGGCTGGTGTAGCTGATAATGTCACTGATAAATGCTGCATGCATGTGTGCAGATGTAACATGCATGCAGCCAGGAATGCAGTCCAGCAGCTTGGAGAGCAGCATCTGACCAGTACCTCTGTGGGGAGGAAGGGGCATGGAGGAGGGCAGATCAAGGGCCTCACAGTGAGGTAGGAAGTGAGGCTGGAGCTGGGGCAGGGTCAGACGCTGCCCAGCCAGGGAGGGGCATGGGGCAGAATTGTAAGCAGCTCATCTGGGGAGAGTGGGGGGAATGTGGGGAATGACTCCTGCCACTGCGTGCACCTCCAGGGGAGGCATGGGGGCAAGTGGCCCCCCAAATTTGTGCACGGGGTGAGGGTGGGCTGCCTGCTACACACTGGGACCAGGGGCTATGTTGGCCTCTTCCTGGCAGGGTGGCTGGGCCAGGGCTGCACTCAGGGTGGGCAGCAGCATTGCTGGGAGCAGGGGCTATGGAACATTTTGGGGTGGCTGTAGCCTACCCTGTAGCCCCCCTCCCAGCACCACCGCTGCCTGCTGCACCTCTGCCCATCCCGAGCTCAACCCCAGCTCAGCCCCCCTGCCAGGAAGAGGCTGGCACAGCCCCTGGCCCCAGCCCAAAGCAGGCAGCTTGCCCTCACCCCATGTACAAATCTGGGGGGCACACCTCCCCATGCCTCCTGTGGAGGTGCACACAGAGGTGGGAGATGCCCACCCCCCCCC
>NW_005842205.1:216173-218133 GCF_000455745.1 Alligator sinensis | reverse complement strand
CCGCTCATGGCTCTGCCCCATGCCCCGCCCTGCCCCCACTGGGCAGTGCCTGTCCCAGCCCCAGCCCCACTTCCTCCCTCACAGTGGGGCCCCAATCTGCCCACCTTCTCTCCCACATGCCCCTTCCTTCCCACAGGCTTACTGGCCAGATGCTGCTCTCCAAGCTGCTGGGCTCTGTATTGGTAATCAGATTGATATCAGCCAATACGGCTGGTACTGACGAAAACATTTTTTTTTATCATTGCACCCCTACTACAAACATCTAACAAGCTAATTAATCTACTTATTTTTCTCATTCATTTTATGAATCAATTGATGTAAAAACAACAACCCCACCCCCCAAAACAGTACATAGTCTTGTGAGCATCTACTTGAAATATATACTTAAATGATACTATGAGATCATGGAAACACTAAATAAATAACCCAGTATGCCCCTACTGAATCAACAAGAGGCTTCAATACAGCTCTTGTGCAGATTAAATATCCTTAAATTGGTCAAGAGAATTATCACACAGTGGTTTTGGCCCATTACCTTTACCTCTGAAAATATTTCCAATGACAAGTCTCCTACCTACTTAGATGATAGGCTGGCACTATAGTTTTGTCACTCATCATTCATTCATTGGTAACATATTTCATGTAGTGGACGACTAGCACAGAAATAAGGAGAGTAATTCTTGCCTCAAATTGGCGGCTCTCAGAACATGAACCTGCTCAGGTTGCATTGCCTTTGCAAGAATGATAAGTCAGCTATGAAGACATTCCAGCCTCCAAAGGGTGGAGAGATTAAGCGAAGTGATGTCATAGGACAAAGTAAAGCTTCTTTCAGCTGAAGATAGGTCTCATATTTCAGTATTTGGGTTTGTCCCCTAGAACAGACTGTTCTCTCCTTAAAATGATGACTTAGCAATGGCACTATTTTTGCAATTAGAATATTTGAGTTGCATATACTAGTTAGTTACTCATGTACGTGCTGTAGTGGCTGCTGTCTTAAATAAAAGAGATGTGAATAGCGCCAGTCATCAGTGTGATTTCCAGTCCTTTGAAACAATATTTGCAGTATCTTCTGACTGTATCTGTGCAGAACATGCCCTCCCCTTGACCTATGTCCAAACCTGTTTGTTATTTCATTTCTGAGTGTCTCTCACACTCCGATCGTTATGTGTTCCTGCTGTTGCTAACATCATTAACAAAACTAACTGTTTTCTATTGAAAACCACCCTTCCTGTCCCTGCAGGCTTTTTCCTTAGTAAAGAGACAAAGCTAAATGAGGTTTTCTTGTAAACTAATTCTAATAATAAATGCATGAACTGGGAGCAAGAAAGAAATGAGATGAGACACTGTAGTTTTTCCTGTTTTCAGGACCTTTCTTGCAAAACAACATGTTCTCTGTAGGCTCTTCATAAAGTTATGAGTAGGTGAAAGGCTAATATGCTTTGGATTTTAATAGCAAGAAGTATTTGACAAAGCCAAATGCAGAGGCTATTTCTCTTCAGTTGAGATTCTGTAGGTCACAACAGAACCACCGTGTGATTTTCTTCATTGGATTATATTGAACTGGTAGATATAAGGGAGGAAATTGCATTAATGTACTTGAAAAGTAGATTCACAATTGTTCTTGTGACTCAGATCAAATATGATACGACATTCAATTCCTGTTCACATCCTCCTTACCTTTCTCAGCACCACCATGCAACTGGTTATAAAAAATAAGTGAAGCATAATAGTGGATGCATTATACTAGTGGTTGTCAACCAGGGGTAAGTGCGCCCCTAGGGGTACTTAAAATGATCCTAGAGGGTATGCAGACCTAATGTGGCCAATAAATGCCATATGCATGCGCACAGCTTCAGTGCAGCACACTGGCAGCCAGAAGAGCAGCTGGGTCTGGCTGGTAAGTATGTTGTGAGGGAAACAGCCAGGGGGGAGGGGGCAGATGGAGGCCCCAGTGGTGGGG
>NW_005842205.1:194191-216142 GCF_000455745.1 Alligator sinensis | reverse complement strand
AAAGGGTGGGGCTGGAACAGGGACAGGGGCTGCTCAGCCGGGGTGGGCTGTTGAACTGAGCTGCGTGGAGGGCAACTCCCGCCGCTGCACACACCCTGAGAAGTACCTATTTCTGTGAATACTATCTATTGCTAAAATGAGATCAGAGAAAAGTAAGTAAATAAAAGAGCTCTTACAATAATATAACAGTTGTAAAACAGTAGCAGTGGTACCCAAACGGCTGACTGCTTCTAGCTGGAAATAGAAACAAGTGGCATTTTTTTTTTATTTCAGACCAATTTAATGTGGGGAATAAGAAACTCTAACTTAAATATTCTTGGAGTCACGTTCTGACACGGAGGAAACTTTAATACAAAAAAATTAATGAAAATCAGTAGAATCTGGGCACCAATGTGTTCACCCCTAGCTTTTTTCTTTCTGTTCTTGAGAGTCAACACAAGCCTCTTTATACCTAAAACAGGGCTGACCAACTTCTAAGCCCCCAAGGGTCATGCCATCAGGGGCCACATGCTGCGTGAGCTGGATCAATCGAGCCATAGGCTACCGAGCTATGTCGACACTCCCCTCCAATCCCCTGCTGCTCTGTGTGCCCATGCAGAAATCGCCCCCTTCAGCGCCGCACTGGGTGCCCCACCCATGCTGCCCCCCCTTCAATGTGTGGGCATTTAAACATGATCTCCCCCCACCCCAACAGACCCTCATAGGCACCACACCACCAGCACTTGTGCCCAGGCTGCCCCCCTCCATCATATGGACATAATTCCCCACATAGAGCCCCATTCCCTTCCACCATGCATGGCCCCATAATCACCCTCAGCTCCCTGCACAGCTTGCTGCACTGCCCCACACCCCGGGCAGAGGCAGGAAGCAGCAGCTGGAGGAGGGGGTGGGAACCCAGAGATTCTGCCTGCTGATGCAGCCAGAGCTATTGAGGTAGTGGTGGCTAAGCAGGAACCTGGGGGCTTCAGTTTAACTCCTCATGGGCCACATGTGGCCCAAAGACCACAAGTTGGATAGCCCTAAACTAGAGAATTGCCTTGGTTTCAAATATTTAATGTGGGGTAAGCAGTAGCTTATTATTAAAGGACAATCTGATCTCCCTAAATTGGGAGAAGAGAGGAGGACTTGCTGAATGAGATGCAGAAGGCAAAATCAGAGCACAGAAGAATGAGCCACTGAACCATTGTGTTCCCTAGCTCTCAAGAAGCTCATTCAGGAAAGTCACCAGATTTTAAGGAGGACAGGATGCTGAGCTGCTTTTAGCATTCTCATAACTTCTCACAGAGCAGAGAGAGAGAAAACAAAGTCCTGCAGTTCGTGAATTCAAACTATTTGAATGAAACCAAAAAAAGAAGAAGTGACTTTACAGAACTTCAAACATCAACCCTCCCTCTAAAATACTAATAGCAAGTTAAGGGAAAGTATGGTTGCATGTGAACAGGCTGTTTTCATTACATAGCAATACTAGCTAAAATTAGTAGACATTTTTAATGGAAAGTACAAAAGGTTTGTGACAATATGCACATAAACCAATGCACATAAACCAAAACAAGGAAGTGGGTAAATCTCTCTCAAATACTGACTCCCATTTCCCACTTCCAATATTGAACATAGCCCTGTAAAGTACAGAACATAGCCCTGTACCCCTGTAAAGTACAGAATTGCTATCACCCCCATTTCATGGATGGAGAATAGAAAGTTGAAGCCCAGATCTTCAAAGTGCTTAGGTGCCTAATTTGCTTGCAGTTGGGTACCTAAATGCCTCTGAGGACCTCAGCCCAAGTGACTGACCTGAAGTCACAGATAAAGTTTGTACTGGAGCAGAACTTGAATACAGGTCTCCCTAGGCTAGTATGCTAAGACTGTTACCTCCTAATCATGAGATCATGAACTATAACAAGTCTAGAGATCAGAGTCTGCCAAATTTTGGGACTACCATTAAGTATACTTGTGACTTTTCAAGACTTTATTAACAGCACTCCTCCATAATACTCTACACCTCTGACTGCTAGTGAGAAGCAAATCATAAAAGTTTAATTAGGATAATCAATGTCAGTTATGCAGAAGACCAGTTAAGGCTGTTTAATCCATATTCCCTGCTACTGCAGGATTACTCTCTACTGTACTTTTCTAGTCGTCTTGTGTTGAGCTGATTTGGATATAGTAAATCATATGGTGTTCATTGTTTGCTCATATTCCTATTGGCTAACAGAACAAGAGAAGCTTCAGCTAGGAAAACTGTGGATAGGTTTGGCTGCTAATTCATTTGGCTGCACAACTGAGCTGGAAATCTCATACCAACAGCCTTTCCTGCAGTATGCTGATGCTTGCATCCTGCCTAAAAGGTAAAAGTACAGTAATTTTAAACAATGAAAAGAAAAACAAGGTAACCAGACCCTTCATAACTCCACCAAAGTCACATTTTAATTTGAATAAGGGTCCAAAGGCTTTTTACATCACTTCTACCATTTTCCCTAGGCAGCATGTATATTTAAATTGGTTTTAGGTCAAGATGCATCTACTGCAAGGAGTGTTTTATGTCACAAGTAGCTTACATTAGAACATAATTTTCTAAGAGGAGGCCCTGGGTAGGTGAGGAGGTTCAAGCCAGGCTGGTTTCTACTCTAGTGCTCAATTGACCAATGTATGGTGGAACAGAGAATGGAATGGGAAATACCAATGGCATTCTTTTCCCCCTACCTTTGCTGTCTCTTTCAGAGAAGTTGGTGTAATTTGGCACTAGTAATTGCTCAGAGAACAAAAGGATGCTGAGGATCTCTAGATCTTACACATAGCAAAGGAGGAATGAAAATGTTCTCGTAGGCTTAATATAGTTACGTAGAGCTACCCACATATTTGAATCTACCCAGGAGTTTGCTAGATATGAATCCAATCATAAGTACCATTAAATAAGTTTGTTGTGTAGGTTTTCCTCTCTCTCCAGAATCACTTTATTTCTGTTGGTGAACCAGCCAGCCAACTTGCTGAACAAACAAACCACTTCATATTATTTTTCCTGGTTGAATTAAATGTGTTTACTTGCATAAGGCTGAATATAAGCATTGAAAATAAATGGATTCAAATTTGAGAACATCTTGTTCCCTTTGACTCACTGTAAGATTGCTACAGAACTTTAAACAGTAAACAATAGTGTAGATCAATCAATCATTTTCATAATTAGGGTAAGTTTTGTCAAGTTGATTTTATCTGCAAGATACCAGAATTCTTAAGAAATTAGACAGGGTTTTCCTTTTTCACTTGCCAGTGAAGAGTTATGAAGGGAAAAGCATTTTCAGAGCAGTGGAACAAATGTAACTCAGGGGCTCTTGATTCCCAATATCAACTCAAACCCAGCTCCTTCCAGTCACTTTAACCTTTCTGCCTTAAGTTCTCCATCTGCAAAATGAGGATAATACTATACAAGTGAAGACTGATTAAAGCAATGCTTGTAAATTACTAATAACTCATCCCAAAACAATTGGATGTAGCCTGTCTTAGACATGCTGCCACCTCATAAAAATTACTGAACTATAATCAAATGCAGTGATTCTCAACCAAAGTGCTGTTGCACCCTGGGGTGCCACAAGATCCTTTAAAGGGTGCTGTGGAATGCTGCTCAATATTAGCACAATTCTCACAAGATAAACCCAGCAATTTCAAATAAGATTACAGTGTCAAACACATTCTGACCTGCTGTGGTTTTTCTAAGTTCTTTAGAACAGAAGAGTTGCTCTATTATTTTTCCATAGTTAAAAATGAGTGAAAGTGAAAAGATGGATTTTTGAGGGGTGCTTTGAGTCTAAAAAGGTTGAGAACCACTGGTTTGATTATTATTATTATTTGTATGATAGTTGGATTTAGGGGACTTGGCAAAGAGCATGGCATCATTTATAGGCATTGTACTGATGGAGGATCACAGTCCCAGGCTCAAACTGCTGACAACTTGAACAGGAAGAGAACAGAAAGAAAAACAGAGGCACAGAGAAATAAGCTAATTTTCTTCTAGAGTCACATATCAGGTAGTGACAAAAGCTGGGAGCAGAACCCAGTTCTTCTGACTCTTACTCCCATTAACCACAGTACATCTCATCTGAAATGCAAAACATGGTCCTTATAGGTGAGACTGCATTCTGAATCTGCATATACACTATTGCTATATTAGTAACTTCAGTATGCAGGAGATCCCAGGTTCCTAAGCATTTGTAGAATATGAGCCACACACATGAACTGCACATGTCCCCCTTTCTATTTGTGATTGTATAATATCTATGTGACAAGTCCAACAAGAATTAACTTAGTAAAGTAATTCCAGACAAGCATTGATGTATGTTTGTCTAGACAAAGGAAATGTGATTTAACTGTCCTCTAATGCAGTTTAGAGGAGGTATAGCACCATATGAAATGCCAGCTCTTCCCAAATAACCAGTAGGTAGGGACCTATTCAAATCATGATTTTGCAGAAATCACGAAATTGAGCAATCTCTGTGAAATCCATGAAAAAAAAAAAACCTTACTAAAAATAAAGTGCCTCAGAAGACAGAAAGAACATGGAGATTCTGGCTGCAACTATGATAGGGAAGTAGTAGCTGGTACAAGTCCAGGGGCTGCAATGTAATCCCCCATAGGCGGCATGCAGCCTGCAATCTGGCATTTGGACAGCCCTGACATAGAAGAACAAGACTTTTCAAAAGGGAAAAGGGTAATTATTACCTGTGGAATGCAGAAAGGTTAGCAGGGAAAGTAAATAGATTGTAATGAGTCATAAAGCTACTGTCTGTGTTTAGTTCATGATTTTTAGTGTCCAGTAAGGTTATGAATTTTTGTTTGTAGGTTCATCTTTTGAAGGCGCTTAGTAGATTTCCCCTGAATACAAACATTGTGAGGTTGAAAAGGAAGTGGTTGTTCTGGGAAAGGTGTTTTCCTACTGGTGAGTTTGTGTCTCTGTCCTTTATCTTCTTCCTGTGATCGTTTATTCTAAAGTATGCTTTGTGCCCAAAAGTTCATCCAACATCTCTTCCAATTCTAGTAAAAGATTTCTCAGAAAAACCCTAGCCAACTGCACAGTACTTGGACCATTGTGGCTGATACAACACTGCAACCCTAATGTTGCTTTATACAAGACTTCAACTTCAGAGATAACGGGTAGGATACAAGAAGGATTTTTGCAAGGATTATCACTAACAATATGTAAGCTTAAATCCATCAATTCATCTTAAAAAATTATGCCGACTGAAGCCTGTACTTTCCTTGTCTCACTGATGAGTGGAATTCAAGTCAGAAATTAAAGCAGAGAGAGAGATGCCTGAAACTGTGAATAAAAAAAAATAATGATTAAGACTAGAAGTAACATCCTTATGTCAGCAACCTACCCAAACATCCTCATGGATTCCCATTTTGCTCCTACTTTGCTCAACTACCATACCCTGGTGTTTACCAGGGAACTCCTGTTCTCTCATGGACTACCTATTCATTCCCTGCTTGCTTCTCACACCCTATTCTTGCTCAAGTCCTCATCACTTACTAATCACATGTGCACAGTCCAACTACACCTGCTTTCCCAGTTAGCTTATTTTTATTCAGAATGCCAAGTGGGAAATTCATGAGTCTGTGCAGGACTGAGGTTTCTTTTTCAAAGCTGTCCTAGATTATTAGCACCAAATAATTTTCCAAAATGTGTGAGAGGTTAGTCTTTGACAAATACCATTTCCAAACAGTCAAACACAATCCAAAGTATATTTAGTAGTCATTTCCAAACTCAAAAGACATCCCTAATGGTTTGTCTTAAACTATTATCAAGTTCTACAGTTTCTTTGTTTCTCAAACAATCTTACTTTTATTGACTGGCACTTATGTCTGCCTTACAAGAGCTCTTTCAAGAACATTTCCAGTCTTCACTGCTTACTCACTTTTCCCGCATGTATCATAAAACTAGTATAACGTCATTTTGTGTTGGGGTCATTGTTTAAATTTTAATCATATAGTACTAAAGTTATGGATAGCAATGCAGCCAACAATGCAATAGACAGTGCTGAGCATCTCTAAATCACTTTGCTTAAGACTAATAAATCTAAGGAATAAATATTGCATACATTTGACTAAACCACATCCAAAAATTATGACTATATGGCAGAGCTCTTAATCACATACAAAGTGAATATATGGTCTTTTTTATGATACTGAACTTGGTCTCAGGAGCTCTGACTTCTGTTTCTACAATGCTGCAAACTTCCTAAATGACATTGGGTAAATCACTGAATTTCTGGGTCTGTGACATTAGGAAGCATTTTAAGACTATTCATACACATGGTTTATTTTATTAGCAAAATAAAGAGTAAGGAGGATGAGAAATTTTTATAAATCAAGAACATGTAGAGGCACCTGTGGATACACGCTTTTGGTCATTTTTTTTTGTCTGTTATGCCCCTTTAGCTTATAAATTCTTAGGGTCAGGGGCTGTCTGGTATCTTGTACAACTGAGCTCTGATCTCGTTTTGGGTCTCTGTGCTATTGAATTAGCCATACGTGACAAGTAAAGTAACCTGAACCACGTGATGCTACACTTCGTTCTACTGCGTTCATATGAATGTACTCCTTGAATTATTCCATGAAATAACTGGAAATGTTAAACAAGGTGAAGGTTAAATTTAGATTTTTTGTAACACCGAGGGCATCTACACGTGCACTTTAATGTGCAGTAGCCTATTCTACTGCGCATTAAAGTGGCAAGTAAAAAAACATGCTAATACACTAATGTGCAGTAGAATAAGTTATTGTGCATTAAGTGTCACTAAAAAAGCATGCACTTATGCTACTGTGCATCAGTGCATCCTAAGGTGTAGGATGTAGGATTTAGTACCTCCAATATGAGGTACTAAATTTAATGCACACTAGTAAAAACGTATTAATGCACATGTATATGCACCCACTGGGAGAGGGTGGTCTGGGAATGGTACGTGCACCTGATACCTTATGGTGTTAGGGGACTACAATCTTCTCAGTAGATACAGAGCTAGATCAGGTAGGATGATCTTAAAACAGTGACACGAGGGATAGGTGTTAAGATACATATAGGATAACATTAAACTTTGTGTGGCCCAAAAACATTGCAGTAATATGGCAAAGAGCATAAAGAGAAGAGACTAGTCAGTTGCTCAATCCTAAGAGTCTCGGTAATAAGCAATAGGAAGTGGAAGTTCTCATGGATGAGAAGAAAAGGGATATAATCAGCATTACAGAACCTGGTAAGGTGAGTTGGACTGACCAGAATTTTAAAATTCCCAATCATAAGCATTTAAGAAACAGGAGGAGGGAGGCAGGAGAGAGGCACCACTGTGCATTTTAAATATGATTCTGAGCTGTTAGCTCAGAACTTCAGGATCTTGAATGGACTTGGAATCCTCTCAAGAAAGGATACTGGTTGGGGTCAGTCACAGAACAACAAATCAGACCAGAAGCCCTGATGGGTTGTTCCTTAATCATTTGTTTGTAAGATGTGGAAAGAAACACCACAGTGTCTGCCTTCTGAGACAAATAGTGGGAGCAAAAATCCTGAATTGCTTTAACATTGAAGTCAATACATTTTTAGAAGGGATGGCATGATAGGAAAGGAAGATCTTGGCTCCAGTCTATAAAATTAACAGGTGGCAAAGACTCTTAAAAGAGGCGAGAGCTCAGACCTACTGTTGTCCATTTTTAATAAAGGTTGGAATACCAGGAGTTAAGTACTGAAAACTAGAAGTGTGAAGGTGTTGTGCAGGGCAAGCAGGATGACATGGGTAACCTCTGGTCAGCTGGCTTGATAGCAACCTCATGAAAAATCTTGAAAAAGCTGATATTATATTCAATTAATAAATTACAGGATTGACTGACTATTGCCAGTCAATATGGCCTTATGATATATAGGTCTAATACAAAAATCTTTTAGAAAGTTAGCTCATTACAGAACAGCCTTTATTCCAAAACACAGCAGTGGGATCTCCTCCAGAATAGCCTCTAATCTGTTCAGCCAATGTGGACAACATCTGTTGGCAGGAATATAACCCTGAGTTCCCACATCCTGTAGGAGTCTTCAAGCCACCAAACCAATTTTGTATATAGAGGTAGTAGTATCACTGACTGGTGATGACCTGAAAGGAACAAGTCCAGCCTGTGAATCTGAATCTGGGATAGGCATCCCTCTGCAGCCCAGAGTTGGTGCCTGCATGCCTGAGAAATGTAGAAATTCATATGGTCAGATTAGGCAGCTCCGGGTTCAGAATTGTGGTAATTGTAAATCCCACTCCATTTTTTCACATGCACCTTGTCAGGAGCCTAGATGCTTAACTCAAAGCAGTTAATTTCACTGCAGTAGCCAAGGATCTAAAACACCTCTTGTGTTAGCAGGTGCTAACTGTAAAGAATGTTAGCCCATTTTAAGGTTTTTATGTACTAGTGATCAGTCACACATTAAAGGTAACGCTAACATGCACTGCTTAGCCCTGCTGCTAGACGGGTGATGAACATGACTGTGGCTAGAGGCTGACAAGTCTGCCCAGTGCTTGTCCTATTGGTCAGCTCTCCAGCTGCAGTATAGGCTGGGGAGGAGGGGGGCAAGGGCCCCTTCTCCTCCAATTGGCCCCTTCACCCCTAGATCATTGTCATGCTGTCCCAGTCAGCCCATTAGGGGCAGTGGCAGTGGTGGTAGCAGCAGGGGGTTACTTTCCCTCCCTACTGCAGCCCACACCACCACCACACACCCAAATCCAACCAGGCTCTACAGGTGCCTGGCAGCTTCTTGCCTTTCCCACCTCCACTTCAGCCTCAGGGCCAACAGGGGCTGGATTTGGATGTGTAAAGGCAGTGCAGTCTGCAGGGAGCCTGAGAGCAGACAGATAGGGGAATCCCCCACTCCAGCACGCTTGGGCTGATGAAGGATGCAGGGTGGAGGTGGTGATTGGGGCAGCAGAGCAGCAATACGGATGGCAGGGATAGGGAATTGGGGTGGCAGGGTGTGACAGGGGGCTGCCTCGGGGCCAGGTCCCATGTCAGTCTGCCAACCTGTCTAAGGCAGTCTGCCCCATCTCGCCTCCATGACTTGATGTCCTAATTGATACTATAAGCAGGAGGCTGCCCATTCACTGCCCTGATGCCAGGGGGCGCTTTCCACAACTCTGAACCTCCCCTACACTGTGGCCCCATGCCTCACAGATGGCATCCAGACTGGTATGGCTCCCTGGTCTGAGGCTGGGGCAAACTCAGACCTTCAATGGTCTCTTTCATACACACTCACATGCTGCCCCCCTCTCATTGGGGCCGCTAACATACCATCCATTACTGGGCCACTCCCAACTGCCCTTGCTTCCCTTGAGTGACCCCTTTGGGCCTTCGGGTTTAACTAATCTCTCTCTCTCATACTACCACACAGCAACTTTGGTTCCCATGAGTTCACCTACTCTGCATGGCATCACCTTGTGCTGACACTGGGCTGCTTCTGCCCCAAGCCCCTCACCGGGCAACTGGTTTCATACACACATGTGGGGTTGACCCAGGTACCGCCCTTCAAGTCACCCATGCAGCCCTACTCGGTACACCCCTGGTGCAGTCCTTCATGCTGCCCTTTGCAGCCCTACTCTGCACCCCACTGGCACAGTCCTTCAGGTGCCCTCGTTGCACCATACTGCGCACAGACCCTCAAACAATGAATGCCATTAGCATAAGGAGGAAAATGTCTCTTCTCATTTCCTTTACTATTCAGTGTGGTTATACACAGCTTATAAAGACTTATTTTAGTACGTTGCCTATTAAAAACATATGTCAAACAGTAATTAAAGCATTCATTACCTAGCCAAATGTTTGGCTATAGTCACACCTGAAATAACTATGAATGAACAAAAACTAAAACCAATGTTTTAATCAGCTAAATATGAGCAGTCAGGTTGGTTTGTACAACAAATGTTTGGACTTGCCAGCTGAGCAAAATTGGCATCCATAGCAAAAATACTTAAGGAAGGGGTACTCAGCATCAGTATTCAATATGGGTATCAAAGAAAAAACTTACTATTTGCTGGTGCTAAGAAAGTAAAAATTAAATACTAAACAATTTTGTTCCACACTAAGCACTTCAGAAGAAATGGCATTCATCTTAGCAGTTCATCACATTCTAATTCTGGATATTACTTTCCCAGATATTTTTACCATATAACTTTGGTACTTATAAATTCCTGCAATAGCAATGATTATAATAAAATACTAATCTCCTGTTGATATTATATCAAGGTCAGAGGTCTAATAAGCAAGAAGTAGCATTGTTTTTACTGCGTCAAGACACTTTGTGATGGCAACCATTAATCTCCCAGATACAACCTTTCCTACTATCCTCACAGCTGAAACGTTAGTCCAGATTCTTGTCATCAGATGTTTCAATTATTGCAACAGCATTTTCCCCTGACCTCAATAAATGGATTCCTGCCCTGCTGATATCCATATAGAATGCTGCTACAAAAACCTTTCCTAGCCTGTCCTTGTGACCACATCTCTCTACATTTCTGCACAGGCTCCCCTCTCCTCTATTATATCAAATATAAGCTACTTGTCTTCACTTTGAAGGACCTTCAAGAGCCTATCCACAATCTACCACCATCTTTTATTACCTACCAAATGGTTAACTCTTACCTTTGTCTGCATCTGTCACTCAAGTTTTCTAACAAGCACCTTTGTGCTTTCTTGCATGCTACCCTCACACTTGACACTGAGGGGACTGAACTAATTACTGTAATTCTAAATAAAGCCTCTATAACAGTGGTATAAAGGAGAAGTATTTTATGTGCTTAGTACCATTCTAAATAAAGTCAATTAAAGAATCTATACAAAAACAGATGAATACAGGAGAAGTGTGGATAGATACAATCATACCTTTTTAGAGAAGAATATTTTAGGTAGCTAATAGATTTCTATAGAAGGAACTGAAAAATTAAAACTACTAGGACTTTTCTGAATAAATTAAATACATGAAAAAGGTTCAGTAAGAGAAGAAGAATAAAGGGGAAACATCAATGTGTGTGTGTGTGTGTGTGTGTGTAAGCGTGCATTATGTAATTATGTCGTATGTGCAAATACATGTATATATGTATTAAGAGATATCTATATCTAGATAGATCGATCGATCTATATCTAGATAGATCTATAGATCGATAGTTCTATAGGTCGATAGATAGATAGAAAACCATGGGTATTTATGCAGTTAATACACTTCTAAATAAAATCTATTAAAAATCCCACACAGGGGCAGAGAGGTAAACTACACACTTGAAGATAGTTAATAACAGATGAGTACTACTGCCCTTTAGTAATTTTACAGAGAAGGAATTCCCATTTGGGGCATTTGTAACACCACATTACATTGGCTTTAGCCAATCAAGGTTTTTGCTTATTCACACACTATCCTGAACTAGTCAGGAGAAATGTCAGGAACTGGGTGGTGCCTATGGTGCATAGGCCCATTTTAAAATATGATAGTGTTTGTTGAATCAGATAGATGTGGCCTACCACTGATTGAGTTGTTAGAAACGTTCTAACCAACAGCCATGTGGTAGTTTATGAGACACTGGGGGTGTGTCTACATGGGACACTTTACTGCACAGTAGTGTAGTTTACTGTGCAGTAAGTGTGCACATTTACACATGTGCACACTACTGCACAGTAAATGATGCTACTCACAAGTACATTTGGTACCTGCAAATGCAAACAGCGAATTTACTCATGAGTAGTTACTGCTCAGTAATGTATGTGTAGATGCCAACCAGGAGCAAGTCTACTCCCGGGCAGCCCTGCCACTAGGGGACTGGTCTGAGGCTAGCCCCAGGGCTGTGGGCTGGGAGCCTCTCCTGCCCCAGGGCTTGGCCACCTCTATGGCCCTGCAGGCATTTTGAGTCCTGGGGCACATGCAAACAGCCTGAGGCCACTCCAGGCCTGTGTCCCCCTGGGCAGGCTGCAGGTCAACTGTACCAGCCTGCCTGCACCCCAATGCTGCTGCCTGGCACTGCAGTGCCACAGGGTTTCCAGTCCCATGCTGCTCAGGATGGCAGGGTGCTGCAGGCAGCTCTTGGCTGCCAGGGCCAGGTCCAGCTGTCTGGAGACCACCCCCGCAGCCTGCCTGGAGCCTGCAGGTGCTGTGGGCATTGCCTCACCACACGGCTGCCAGTCCTGCACCATGCCCCTGTGCTGGACGTTGAAGGCAGCTGCCCAGGCCTGTCAGCAGAGGGACAGCTGCCTGGAGACTTGGAGAGCCAGCATGGGAGCCCCTATGGCCTTGTCCTTGCCCACACCCATGCCTGCCACCCAAGGCCCCAACTGGTCCATGAAGGAGACTGGCAACCTTGTGGCACTGTGATGTGAGGCAGGTGCCATACCAGTTTGAGCATGGTGGGCACTCCAACACCCATGTTTATAAGGGGCTGTCAGGCTGGATGTGGGAGCATGGGCACAACTGGTCAGCACAGAAGTGCTGCATAAAAGTCAAGGCCTTGCAGGCACACTGAGTCAGCATCACTAACCACAATTGCCAGTTGGGGAGTGTCTGTAAGTCCATGCCCTTTTTGCACCCATAAGTCCATGACCTATATGACAGTGATCCTCATGTCCAGGGACCCAGGCCACAGCCCTGCTGTGTACAGCAGCACAAGCTACCTGTCTGAGCCCTCACCCTGGCCTGGCACACGCAATGACGTGTCACTTAGGGAAGGCCCCTCGGGCCTGCAACAGCCTGTCCCACCAAGCTCCCCAGCCACAGGACAATTTGCTCCACAGGGAGCCCAAGCCAGTGCCTGCTGCAACAGCTCTATCCGCCCCCAGCCATGAGGTGTGGCCAGCCATGTCACCGTCAGCTATCAGCAGTGCCCACTCCTCCCAGGGGATGGCTCCCGGCTGGGCACCCCCAAGCTGCACCCCACCGTCCCAGGACACTGCCCAGAGCCTCATGCCATTGCCAAAGGCCGGGACTGAGCGGAGCCCCCCCCAGCCATGCCAGGCCTAGCCATGTGATCAGCCTTGCACTGGGCAGAGGGCCCTCCTTGGCCTGGCTCTGCCCCTGCCCCCCTCCCCCCCTATCCAGCCTGGCCACAATCACCTGGCCCCAGGTTCCACCCCCACAGGAAAGAATGGAAAACACTGTCACCAGAAGAGCTAATAGCCTTGTTGCCAGGGACTTACCTGGGATGTGGCCCTTGTGCCATTATGATAGTATTTATTTTTGTGATCACATGATTTCCATGGGAACCTGGCCTGATTTAGCACACAGAATGGCACTAAGACTGACCTAGGGATGAATCAAGGGTGCATAGGAAAGAAGACTGTTGACTACAGGACCTCTGCTTCAGCTGTGGCAGACGTTCAAAGCTATGAAGTGAATGAGGCAAGAGATTACAGGCAAAGAAACAAAGGTCTCCTGGTTAAAATAGTTAAAAGCTGTTCTAGAGAATGAGCAGTCAGAGTGGCAGAGGTGATGTCTTTTATTAGACCAAATAGTTGCAAAAATAATTTTCTTTAATTGCAAGCTTTTGGGCACACATACCCTTCCTCAGGCACAGGTGAATGCAAAGATTGTAAAGTTTCTCCCAGGTAGAAATGAAATTTTAGATTTTACAAGAGAGCTGGAGTGTGATGCAAGTTATCCTTGCTGGAAAAGTTCATTTTATGTATAGAAGTTCATTCATTCTAGAAAATAGAATTCTGTTCCTGCCACTGCCACGGGGTACTTTGTGTTGCTAGTGGAGTCCTTTAAAAGAACACTTTCACAAGTAGTCACTAAGCATGTTTCCAGTCAAAGCCTCAAGCCCTGATATGCAGTACTGTGCATTCACAGCTGCAACTGAAGTCAGTGGAAGTTTAAGTCTAAACATGAGAGTTCTTTGTCTTCTGTAAATCAAACTGGACACCCACGTGGAATGAATGCTCTTGACTTTCATCTGCCTAAGCTTCTGGCGCCTCTCAGTAAAGTTGGGGTTATACTGGCCGCTTATCTCACAGGGGCTTCATGAAAATAAATGTTAAGGCTTGTGGAACACACACACTATTAGTGATAAGCAACACGGAAAAGCCCATGGGGAAATGAACAATCCTGTCTTCAGAGCAGGGTCTGAATATCATGCAGTTAATAGAGCTGGAGGGCAGACATTGAACTAATTCAATTCAATTCAATTCAATTTATTATTAAGGATTCTGGCTCAATGCCATGCTCCCAAACACAACATAACACGCATACACCCATAATATAAATAAGTATGAACAGGGTAACTGAACTACAAATATACTAAAAATAGAGCCCACCAACATAAAAACATTATTAATATAAATATAGTAGTAAATCAAGACATGAATCTATAATATTGTTGTACATAGATCCAGAATTGAAACAATAAAATCAAGTCTAATGTTAAAATGTATCACTCATATCAGTAATAAAGGATATTTCACTCTAATCGCCTCAGCCTTGTAAGCAAACATTGCGAGACAGTTACTACATTTGGATCTGTTTGCTGTAAAAGCCAGATTCATTTCTCTCTGTTTGAGAAATGTATCAATTTCTGCAAGTACGGTAATAAATAGATTATCCTTGTGTCATTATATAAAGAGCATTCTAATACATAGTGGATAGTATCTTCCAAAACTCCTAGGCAGACAGGGCAACATCTTTTAGCCCTTGGAATGGACAATCTACATCCAGCCAGAACAGCTGTGGGCATCTGTTTGGTCCTGAGTCTAGTCAAAGGAATTGCCATTTATTATTGAGATCCAAATGCAAATACCTTTCCCCCCGCCATCTAATTTCCAAAAAGTATATAAAGGTGCAATGTGAGTAGCCCTAGGCACTGCAAAATCATTCTGCCAGGCAATATCTCGTATCCTCTGGAAAACCTGAACCTTTTCTATGGGGTAGAAAGATCTGTCATTATCTTTGAGATAGTATCCCATCCCAGAAAGTGCAAAAGTACGGGAAAGAAAAGCTAACCAGAGTGATTGGAGAGGAGGGGGATTATTAACATCGTCTATGTAGCAAAATTTAAGCAGACGAGATGGTACAAGGGGCAGGATTTTAAACCAAAATCCCACCATTATAATAATAATATTAATTGAAATAGAATCCATTCCCATCTCTAATCTCAGAAAAAGATGCAGGAGTTGAGGGAGGAAGAGTCAGAAGTTGTAATTGCTCTCTGTAATCCAATAGGAGTTCTTGACAGTATAACAGTGCCATCTGCATATATTAAAATAGGAATCGGGGTTGCTAATAATTTGGGGGATGAAAATGTGCATCCTGCATATTTCCAATAATATAATTCATGTAACGATTAAATAACAAAGGGGCCAAAATACATCCTTGTCTAACCTCTTTTTGTAGTTGAATTTTTTTGTGTAAGTTCACCCTTCAAGCCCCACTTAACGTGGACCCATGTATCTTTATAATATTTTATCAACAAATGCAAAAGAGAAGGGTCAATCCCATAGGTTATCAGTTTCTCCCAAAGTTTACTTCTATTTATACTATCAAAAGCTCTTAACAAGTCTACAAATGCAATATACAGTGCTGATTTGCGCATTTGCATATACTTATGTCTCAAAAATTGAAGAATAAATATGTTATCAATAGTGGAATATCTGTCCCTAAATCCAGTCTGATGTTCATGTAAAATGTTTTCCCCTTTTACCCATGTTATGAGATCATATAAAAAATGGCGCCCAACAATTTTAACTGAAATGTCTATCAAGCTTATAGGGCGATACAATTCTGGCTTATCTTTTAAAACTTGCTTGAAAATTGGTACAATAATACTCCCTTTCCAGGAATCTGGGATTTGGCCCAACTCGATTATAGAGTTATACCATTGTTCCAAGATCAGAGTCCACCATTTGATGTTATTAATGTAAATTTCCACTGGTTTTCTCTCTGGGCCTGGGGCTGTATTCTTTTGTTGTGCTTTGAGGAAATGTGCTGTTTGATCCTTTGTTACCCGATACTTAATTGTATCAGTGGGGGGTTTATTACCCCCTAGAACATTGAACTAAAAAGAAAAAAAGAAAACAAAAGAAAGCTAAATATCTGCCCCTTAAGTGAGCACTGTCAATCCTGTGCATTGAATGATTCAGTTTGCTACAGAAATATGCTTTTATACATAAATAAGGAGTGTATTAAGCATATGAAAATAGAAGCTGAATTAAAGTTCCTTCAGCAACTTTAATCTGACATTAGGATAACTAACACTGAGTGCTTGACTTTGCAATATTCATAATGTTCTTATAATATAGTTCTGATGTGTGTAATTATTGTTCAAGCTATAGCAGTGCAAAGACACTTTCAAAACACAGGAAGACAGACTCTCTTACCTTAAGGATGACTGACTGCTGGATAACTGAGTCTTCATTCACTTACAAATGCTCAGTACCTACATTCCCACTGTAATGGCTGTAACTACTTTCAGGAACTACAGAATCCACAGGTTAAAACAGGCTGGTCAAATCATAAATGTCTTTGCCAACTGTGCTGATTTCATTGGGAAAGTCCCACATTGTACCTGGTAGGGCTCAAGTTCCTTTGCCATAAACACAAAATAATATAGTAGTAGCATTGCCTTTGGGTTCTAAAGATTTATTTCTTGAGCTGCTTCTGGCAGTGCCAGAACTACCTTCTTCTCCTGGGCTCTACCCTAGTTTTCACAGACAGACAGGCAGCCAACAGGATTAAGGTTACAATTTCCCAAGAGCTTAAGAGATAGATATGTCCAAATCCTATTAAACTGCTTTGTCAACTCCAGACTAAAAGGTTCAGCTCAGTCCCATGAGAAATATTTGAAAAAAGCACTGACTGGGTTAAATAGAATGGAAAGAAACCTGGAGGGTGGGAAAACCAACCGGAAAGGGAGAGAGAGAGAATTCCATACAAATTCCATGAAAAGCCTGCAGGGAATGACTAAACTCCATGAAGGAGAGAACAATTTGATACTCAAAAAAGAAAGAATGGCTATTTACCTCATAGTAGCAGTTGCTTTGGGTTGCTATGAGTGTGCATACACATGATTATAAATCTTCTGAACCCTGTGTACTGGGCTGCACCTGTGCTGTGACTATCTTAACAATCAATCCACTCGATCTGAAGGCATACCCAGGGAGAGTTCTCCAGTTGTACATCCATTCCCTTGATAATAAGACCTGTCCGGAAAAGGAGGGCCAGAGTGCAGACAATAGAATCCAAACTGACATCATTATCATCATCGCCATAATCATATTTACAATTAAGAGCTGTAGCTATTCTTTCTTCTTTCAGTCTGTGTCTGTGTGGATGCTACTGTATGTGGTTGATAAGCAACATCCCATTTGCCATGCCAGAACTCCTCAGTCTCCCTGCAAGTAAACAAACAGAAATTGGTGTCCCAAAGGCATACAAGTCAGGGGGTTCCCCCATGTAGCCATCTGGCAGAGGTCAGGTGTGGGATGTTTCTGAAGCCAGCAAGAGATGCAGTTTGCACCCTAGTATGGTGACCCTTAACATTTGAAAGAGGAGGTACATCAGCTGTTTGGTAGCAAGTTGGCAGGCAGTACATTATTTATTTTGATATCTTCTGGGAAGAGATAGCTTAGACATTTGAAACACTAGAATGGCAACAAAGAAACAGGACAATCTAGAAGACTGTCAAAGCCTGTCAAGGTAAAACATAAACCCTTGAAATGTCTTAAATACAGAGTTCTTTTCTCCCAGTACGGAATAAGTGTTAGGAAAGAAAGCAAGTAAATTGGTAACAAGAACCATGAAAATTTACTTGATTGAACTAGTTGAAAACTGTTTTGCAAATGCCTTGAAAGAGGCCCTAGGAGGTTTGCAAGAATTTTATTGAGGCCACTTGCAGGAAAGGGTTTTTTGTACTAGTAAGTAAGTACCTAATAATATGTTTAGTGACTTGGATAATTTAGGGATAGGAAAAAACCTAAGCAAGTGGGTGAAATGTAGAAAACACTTTAAGATGTATTTTGATGAAACTGAATTAAAATCTGCAGTATCAAATACAGGTTATAGCTGAGAATCCTTAAGAGACTTCAGTTGTTTCTAAACAGTGTTGAACCCAAACTGAAATATTTTTCTATTGAATGGAATGGGTCCTCTTCAAGGTGCATGTATAATTGAACAGTCACCAGTGATGCTCAACCATCCAGCATACAGGCTATCAGATGCATTGACTTCAGTTCTGATGTTGCGTCAGACACTAGTTTTGTGATATTATGCCCAGAGGGTCTGGAAGTGTAATGGGACCTCCATAGCCATCTGGAGAAGGTGTCTGTCAGAATTGTGGCTTTGTCTCACATGATCTTGCATGCCACCTTATGACTTAGTGGGGAAGCATCTACAAGACTTTGTTTCCACTGTCATGCAAGAAACTTTAGGGAAGAAAAGCCTGGACATTTGGTGACAAGTACATCTATTTTGGGGTTTTACCACTGCTAAATTATTGAAATACTCTAGTAACTGTATGAAGTCAGTGATGGATTATCTACTTGCAAGCTTGTTTTCTTTGAATGGCCTGAATTTGATTTACATGAAATAGAAGTCAACAAGGTTCAGAGAAGACAGCTCTAACACTGTAAATGAAGAAAATACTAAGGCCCTGCCAGACATTCAGATAAAGACAAGAAGGATCTGATGCATGATCCATGGCAGGAGGCATGATTGTGGGATCCAGAATCAGACCCAATCACACCTTATTGCCAGTGCAGGGGAAGCCCAGGATCACTGATCCCTCTGCAACAGCAAGCAGTAAACTCCCACACCTGGGAGGCCGTGCTTACAGGGCTCACAGCTGTGGGGCCACCACACAAGCTGTCAGCTGCAGACTCCCAGCTATAGATTCATAGATTCATAGAAGTAGGGTCGGAAGGACCTTGTAGATCATCAAGTCCAACCCCCTGCCTGGGCAGGAGAGAAAACCGGGCTCAAATGACCCCAGCCAGGTAGACATCAAGCCTCCTTTTAAATACCCCAAGGGAAGGAGCCATCACCACTTCCCTTGGAAGTTGGTTCCAGACCCTAGCCGCCCTGACTGTGAAGTAGTGCCTTCGGATGTCTAGTCTAAACCTACTCTCTAACAATTTGTGTCCATTATTCCTTGTTACCCTGGGGGGCACTAGGGGGAGCAGGGTCTTTCCCAAACCCTGCTGGTCCCCCCTGGTGAGTTTATAGACAGCCACCAGGTCACCCCTCAGCCTTCTCTTGCGAAGGCTGAACAGGTTAAGGTCCCGTAGCCTCTCTTCGTAGGGTCTGCCCTGCTGTCCCCAGATCATGCGGGTGGCCCTCCTCTGGACCCTCTCAATGCTGTCCACATCCCTCCTGAAGTGCAGCACCCAGAACTGGACACAGTACTCCAGCTGGGGCCTAACCAGTGTCGCATAGATGGGGAGGATCACCTCCTTGGCCCTGCTTGAGATGCATCTGTGGAAAGCACTGGACACTCCCATGGCTACAAGCCCCATCGACAGGGGTCTCAGCCACAGCGGAGCATCCGGCCACACGTTCAATTAATGGTGCGATAGGAACCAGCCACAAAGTTATTACACATTCTTTGTAGAATAATGTAGCTTATTCCTCATTTTATCATGCCATTAATTTATTGAACATGTGGCTGGGTCACAATTTAAGATGTGACTAGCTGGTTAATCGTATCTTAAGTTGTCAGGGTTCAGACAAGATATAGGCAGCCAGGCCTGTGGCTAGGCCCCTGAAGCAGTTAGGGAGACAGCAAGATGGAAGTACAGATCGCCAGAGCATCAGGCCAGGGTCTAGGTCTGAGGGTCTGAGAACACAAGGACCAAGTTGCAGGGGGACCAAGAAGCGTAATCCAAGAAGCAAGCCGAGATCAGAAACCAGGGGTAAGAACCAGTGCCTAGTTCCAGGATAAATCTGAGGTTAGAGTCTGGAAAAGTCAAAGCTGAGCCAAAAGCCAGGAGAATCAGAAGGAGCAGTGACCTGCTTGCCAAAACAGATGCATCTGCAGCCTGCCGCCTGAGCCTCCACGTGAACTTAAAAGGAGTAAGTGGAGCTTTCAGTAGCCAATTCAGTTGCTTGCTACCACAGAAGGCTAGGACAATCTCATTATCCAGGGATCGGGGTAGATGTGATGCCTCAAGTGCTCAGGCCACTTGGGTATATTTTATCTGAGGCCCTGACATAAATGTAACATGTGTTAGGGGCCTAAGGGTAACAGGCAAACAAAGCTAGTTTTCTCAAGCTCCTACAGTCAGCGAGCATAAAGATAAGGTCCGCTTGCAACCACTGGTTTTAGAGATGTGGCAGGAACCATGACTACATGCACAGTCGAGAGAAGGCTCAGTGAAATTTGCTTCTGAAAAAATTTTCACCTCATCTGCAAACACGTGCACACCTAGAATATGATCCACATCAACATATGCTTAATGAAAAACTGCTTCTATCTGCTCTAATATTTGCAGGAATCTACATACCCTTTCTTAGGTCTAATTAGGCACTGTCATGTTAAAATGAATTTTGCATTAGTGTCTCTAATTACTATTCAAAAGCCTGGAAGAAAATAAACTGAATTTGTTTTGAGACGCACTTCAACTTTTTTTCTTGATATGCACAGAGGAATCATCTTTTAAGAACAGAGACAGAGAGAAAGAGCATGTTCACGGTGTATCAAGCAAAAAAGGCCAAATAATTTGCTTACTCCAAATAAAAATAAGCTCTACTTGCCCAAAAGGCTGGCCGTTCCAGAAAATCTTTACAGATAAACCAGAAACTTCCTCAAAGAGGGAATTCATAGTCTATTTAAAACAAAAAAATTTAAAAATGACTGTTTAGGAAAGTTTTAGATTTAAAAATACCAAGATAAAGAATTATGAAAATATTAAATGGTGGGGCAAATTAAATGAGAAAAATCAAAATCATAGTCTGGAATGAATATTTAGAAAGTGTCCTAAGAATCCCTTTCACTAAATCCAAAAAATAGCTTTCTGTACAGCTACAAAATATGTCACCTCAGAGTTCAGCATCTTACCTAACTTTGACAGCATCTCTGTTAGGGTCATGATATAAACTGCCTACCTAGAGATCTCATTCTCGTTTTACATTCTAACTCCCAAATGGGTGTGTGACAGGGCCCTGCCCAAGCTGCTGGTGGTCGGCACAAGACCAGGGGAAAAGAAAAGCATGAAGCCCCGCTTGAGGGGACACATGCCCAGCTGGTCTGGGTCAGCCTGGACCCAGGTGGCTGGGCTGCAGTCCAACTGGCCAGTGCCATGCTGACCAGGAGCACGCTGATTGACCAGAGAAGCGCAGGCCAGGTGGGGAAGGGAGTGGGCAGAGAAGTGAAGTTGGGCAAGAGAGCAACCACAAGAGCTGTACAAAGACAGCTGGCTGACACTGCGTGACCAGCAGGGAAAACTACAGGCCAAGAGCACCACAGAGAGCAGCAAGCCAGAGTATGGGACCCGTGTCAAGGAATCTAAGGCCAGCCCAAAGCGCACAGCACCCTGCAAGGGACACAAGCAAGGGGAGCCTGCAAACAGTGTAGCCTGCCAGCAGATGCAGAGAGCCTGGACAAGGGCAGTTAGAAGTGGTGCCCCAAGGCACCCGGGGGCCCTAGTCCAGTAGGGAGGCTCAGATGATGCTGAAGCATCAGCACCTTGCCCAGCCAACCAGCCAGAGGCATTTCATAGTTTCATAGTAGCTAGGGTCAGGAGGGACCTGAACAGATCATCTAGCCTGACCCCCTGCCACAGGCAGGAATGAATGCTGGGTTCACGAGACCCCAGACAGGTGATCATCCAACCTCCTCTTGAATTTGCCCAAGGTAGGGGCGAGGACCACTTCCCTGGGAAGTTGGGTCCAGATTTTGGCCACCCTAACTGTAAAATACTGCCTTCTGATTTCTAACCTAAACCTATTCTCCATCAGCTTATGACCATTGTTCCCGGTCA
>NW_005842205.1:176287-193935 GCF_000455745.1 Alligator sinensis | reverse complement strand
CCTTTCCGCCTCTGTGCTTTCAAGAAGGGAACTCCCCAGCCTGTATGTATGCTGTGGATTCCTTCTCCCAAGGTGCAGCACCCTGCATTTGTTTACGTTGAACCCCATCCTATTCTCATCTGCCAACTTTTGTAGTCTGTCTAAATCTTGTTGCACCCTCTCTCTCCCTTCAAGTGTGTCCACCTCGCCCCACATCTTAGTGTCATCAGCAAACTTGGAGAGCGTTCTTTCTACCCCCTCATCCAAGTCGCTGATGAAGATGTTAAACAGTGCAGGCCCAGGGACCGAGCCCTGGGGTACCCCACTGCTCATATCTCACCAGGTTGAGTACAACCCGTCCACCACTACTCTCTGGGTGCGCCCCATCAGTCAATTTTTTACCCATCCAACTGTGCAGGCATCAATGCCGCAGTCACTTAATTTATTGATGAAGATGGGGTGAGAGACAGTGTCAAAGGCCTTCTTAAAGTCTAGAAAGACTATGTCCACAGTGACACCATCATCCAAGGATTTAGTTACTTGGTCATAAAAGGCAATCAGGTTGGTCTGGCAGGACCTGCCTTTGGTGAACCCATTTAAGTTTGGTTACCTGTTTCTGCTGTTATCCTCTGAAGCGAAGGCACAGGCACCATCCTGAGCAAGTTCCAGCCACACACCCAGTGCCAGCCACACATAGCACCTACAAGAAGAACCAAGTGGAGACCAGACTTACCATTGATGTCCAACAGCAACACCTGAGTGGAAAGGAGTGGGATGTAGCAGAGGAGGAGTGTCACACAAGACCAATGCAGAGTCAACTGTCCTAAGATCACCAAGTGACCACAGGTACCACCTGCCCATAAATAACCATTCATCTTATAGAAACATGTCATGGCAGGTGCTTCATGGGAGGAAGGTGCATCATGACCAAGTGAACAGGGCACATACACCGCCCATCAGTGGCTTCTCCAGGCATGTACCTGCCGCAGGGTGTTTCTTGGGAAATGCTCAAAATGAACAGATAAATATAGTAAAATAAACCCCCAATGTGGCTTTATGTCAGGTTATCAACAAGCACATTCATATATACATGAACAAACCATTTACCACATGAAATTAATAACTACTTGTAGTCTGCACATGAAAAGAGGTGGTAGTTTTCTCTAAAATACTTGAGAGATTGCACGAATATAAAATCCTTGTGAAATGAAGCAAAAATGGAATGGCACTTAACTTCAGGGGGTGGCTTGTGCCATTCATACTACGGGTTTGAGCAGTTTGCAGTTGAGATGCCACAAGAACACGCTGGGAACGAAAAATGTGCTCCCATGCTCCGTATTTGCAGCGTGGACTCTATATTTGATACCAGGAAACCCAGTATAAACCCGCCCCCACTGAAAATAAGCAGACTGCAGCAGTGACCCAGACCCAGGCGCTGTCCCCAGTAAGTAGGGACAGGGAGGTGGGGGGAGGGCTGTGAGGGTGGGATTGTGTGGGAGTGCACTGTGTGGGTGGGAGGGACTATGTGGGGGAGGGGGAAACTGCTTGGGAGGGGTGGATCCCCTGCCTGCCCCACTGCATGGCACAGAGCCCCCCTACAGCAGCCATCAGGCACTCAGGGCCTGCTGCTGGCAAAGACCCCCCATGGCACAGCATGCCCCTGACTACCTGAGACACAGTGCCACCTGTGCCACTTGGTGCTGGCCCAGCCTGATGCACAGCCCCTGTGAGCAGTGCCAGGGCCCCAGGTAGCAGCCTGAGCAGCCCCGAGCTGCCCTAAGATACATGGCGCCGGGCCAAGCCAGACCTGTGACATGCTGCACAGGCGGTGCCGGGTGTCAAGTGGCCAGAGCCATGACATGCCATGGGGAGAGGGCCCTGAACGCCCCACGGCTGGTGTTGCTGCACGGGGGGTGGGAGGAAGGGGGTGCTGTGCACCCTGTGGGGGACCCACACCTCCAGATCAGCCCACTCCTACACAACCCCCCCACACCCACAGTCCCCCCAACCCACAGCCCCTCCACATCCCTACTTACCAGGGACGGCACCTGGGTCCCGGTCACATCACAGCCTTGCTGCATGTCTGTTTGCCTCAGCATGCTGAGGCAGCATGCTGGGGGCAGCGGGAACACCATAGAGATGCTTTGGAGCATCTCTCTGGAGGACCCCACCTCCAGTTGCCTCAGGGCATGTTCCTGGACCATGCCCCGTCCCAATTTTTCTCTACAGGTTTTGTTTAATTTTATACCTGATCATTTTTTTGTCTGCATCATGTCTTCTGCAGTGTCTCAGAGCATGTTTGAGACACCGCAACAGGCACGTGCGCACCCATCTGGACGCACCCTCTGAGGGCAAGTAGACGTGAGCTGCTCTCCAGGGCAGTTTTTTATACTGCTAGGGCCAGCATAGGTGCTGGCTGAAGATCCAGGAGGAGCTGGGAAGGGTCCATTAGCCCCAAGTGGCACAATTTGCCCCACACCAAAGTGCATGTTCAGACACATGTGCTGAGGCACAAATCTCCAGCACAAATTTGTGCCGCTGCTATTTGAGCTGTTGTAAGTGCACATGCCTACATGTGTAGACGCACCCTATGGAGCCAAGAGAGTCTTAAACACTGTAGATGGAATCTTGAAACGTTAACATTTGCTCCCTGCTCCCTCCTCACCAAGCAAAATGACCTGACTTAGGGGAAAGGGGGAGGGGAGGGAACACCTCATAAAATAAATAAAATAAGAAGAATAAAAAGGATTATTAAAAAAACCCTCCAAAGAGACTTAATGAGAGTGGAGAGTTTATTTATCCCATTTAAATTAGGAGAGCTGGTCTATGAATTAATCAAGGGATTTACAGCAGAAACTGCGGTAGCTGTCCCTTCAACATGCCAGCAGGAAACTCTCTTCATGTAACCAGTGGGCCAACTTGCTAACTGTTCTATAAATGCCATTTATTTTCAAAAAATCATCACAGAGATGGAGCATGGAAGACAAAAGAGAAAGAGGAAAGTTGATTCTCAAAGCAGAACTTTATTTTCACTGCTTTAGTTTACAGAAATCTGAGGGAGGGAGGGGGAAAGCTTGAGTACAGCTACAGCATTTTTGAGAGGTTCTTATCTGATGACTGAGATCAACAGTTACTGAGAAAATAAGAGATTCTGGAACTGAGTAGAATGGCAGCATTCTCCATCCTGCTTAGAGATGGATAAAAATGCTTTCACCTTCAGGATAAGAACCAAACCTGGGCAACTCAAGAGCCCAACTAAAGTAACAAAAGGAATTATGAAAAAAGGAGAAAATTCATGTATATTTTTAACTCTTCTTTTCGCACTTGGGAATCTTGAGTTGGCCAAGCTTTGTTCTTACTTTGAAAGCCACATCTCCCTTGTCGATGTCACTAACATCCCTCTGTTCTGCAGTGACTAGGCTCTCATAAGGTGCATCTGCACCTGTGCTTTACTACAGAGGAGATTAATTAGTTCTGCAGTAAAGTGTCACTGTCTACACATGTACCAGTATTTGGGTGCAGTAAATTAATTAACTGTGCCATAAGATAGTATTGTCAGAGACAGTACTATCCTATGGCAAAGTAACTGCTGATACACACGTGTAGACAGTGACAGGGGCTGGCTGGGGCATGAGGATGCTAAAATGCAGGGGCTGCCTGCCGCCTAGCCACACTACAACAAACTGCTCAAAGCCCAACTCACTTTCAGGAGGTCATTAGCCTGGAAGTCTGTGGGTATGTCTATGCCACACTCATAGCAGCAAGCACCAGATGCTTCAGAGGAATATATAAGAACCCAGCAGTAGGCAATTGAAGCCTTCTGTATAAGCCTTATCATTTCTAACAGTTTGTCTTAAACCCTAAAGCCTGGGATTTAATGTCCCTTCCAAGATGATTGTTTTCAATTCTAACAACTTTAGATAAGCTAACTACCCATTTAAATAGCACATTTTTTTTTGCATCTTACTGGGCATGTCTACACGTGTGCCCCAGTGTGCAGTTGGTACAGCGCAGTCATTTGGTATTTGCTAGTACTGCACAGTCCTGGCAGCGCACGGGAAGTTTCTGACCCTACTGTGCAGTAGCTTAGTGCCTGCCAACTCTGTCACTGTAGCAACAAGCTACGTCACTGTAGCTCGTCACTATGCCAACATAGCGTCTTGTGTAGACACGCCCACTGTGTTTGTGAATTCAATGAGTTCCTGTGGCAATGAGTTCCACAGTTCCGCATGGTAACATCTCAATATATTTTTTAAACATTGAAAAATACACCATCTACAGAAAAGAAAATACAAAACTTCCCCAGGACGTTTTGGACAAATTAAGTCCCATAGAAATTTTAATGCATCAGCAATATCCCAGAGTGCCGCACTCTGGCATGTAAGCCAAGAAGTAGCCAGAGATCTCAGCAAAAATATGAAGAATAAAACTTGTTTTATGTTTATTTACATGCAAAATAAATCCAACAGCCCAATCCAAGAGCAGTCACTGCATATTTCTGTATGTGACAGAATTTTCCCTTTTCATTGCAGGTTGCCAATACATCATGAAAAACTTTTCATAAACCTCCAACATTCCCTCTCCATTATGATACTTCTTTTTTTTTTATCAGAACTATTTACTTCCCATTTTCAAGACTAAACTGAAATTGTAGTATTTGTTCCACATGAAACATTTGAGATTAGTGAAAAGATACACCCAAGTTATATAAACTGCTTCAATTTGGTTATTATGTTGTTGATAAAATTATTAGATGCCGTTTTCAAAATCACCATTAATTGCATATTTCCAATAACCTGCTGTTAGCTTTCCTCCTCTGACTCCTTTTAAACAATGGGAAAATATGCTTGAATGAATTTCTTTGTACAAAAATATCTTATCTGACAGAAAAATCAGATTAATAGGACCTTGCAAAGAAAAAATTCTGCATTTACCTATGCCTATTTCCCCCTCTTTTTTGTTTGACTTCATTATTGCTGCTATTTATTCAGCAGTACTTATTGTACCAATTGTGGCATACAATAAAATGTACCTATGAAACAGGAGTTGCTCTTTAGACATCTCTTCATGAATACAAACGTAGTGGAGAGAGGTGAGATGGTCACAACCATTGATTTAATACGTGTGACAGCTGTAAAATACTTCTGGCCATTTCCTATGCTTTGTTAAGCTAGTGTAACTAGGAAATGACTAAGTCAAACTGACCTCAAGAGTAGAATCAGGCCCTTCCTCCCCACAGATCAGTCAATTCTCACAAAAAAATCCTATTAGGTGCACATTTTGGGGGGGCAAATTCTGTCTGAACCCCGATTCATTATGAAACCAAGGGGAACAGGAACCACAGCTGCTTCACCTGCATCTGCAAGATCCAGTCATTCCATATCAGTCCCACAATGCTTTTCTTTCAGCATGGCATTCTGTCTACTGATAACCTTACTCCCAAATACTCCCAATGTAATTTATATCAGTTTTGTATGCCAGTGTAAATTACACCAAGATCAAGAATGGGCAGATGTGCATCTGGCCCAGAGTAGCTCATGCATAGACAGCTATTATGGTACCTCTCTACTAGGTAGCTGAGGAGCAGGTAATAGCCTGTCTGCCTTTAGCAAATGGATACCCTGAAATAAAAATGAACATGCCATCTAAACTGGTATAATTTGCACCAATAGGGTGCCTGTACACATCACGGGTTTAATTCTCATTAAATTAAATAGGTTTATAAAATGTAAAATAGTTTATTTTAGAGTGTTGTGTCAGTGTTTGCACGTATAGGCTATAGAACAAATTAAGCATGGCCAGGGCATGAGCGGTGGGGTGTTTGTCTGCTGGTGTCTGTGCAGGAGAATGAACACTGATGCATGTTGGGCTGGATGGACCACTACATCTGCCATGCTACACCTGGTGTTCGGGGAAACACGTTACACCCATTTATCGAAACAGGGCAGCTGCAATTCAAAGCAGAATCTGGTAGACAAATGTGTGAACTACAAAAAAGTCACTGAGCCATCTGGTGGACAAAGGGGCTCATTACATGTCTTTGAGTCCCTTTGTGTTTGCATGTAAGGAATCCATGGACACGATGCTTTAATTTGTGGTGAGCAAAAATAAACTATGTCCGAGGAGTTTTACTTTAACGCACCAGAAAGACTTTTAAAGTATCCAGTTCAAACAGTCACGCTGTTGGAAAGCAAAAAAGGGCAAAAAATGTGACACGTACAAACACCTACAGAGTTTTACCCTTAATTCTCCACTAAATGAGGTTTAGGAGTTTGTGTCACTCGTCCATTATTTTTCCATCATGTTGATGCTGATAATCATTGTAAACATGTAGTTAATCTATGCTCTTAGTATCAAATGGACCTTTTTGTCAGGAACAATTTGCCAAAGAAGCCCATGGTCTAAGGCAGCAGTTCCCAGCCTCGGGTTGCAACCTAAATGAGGGTCACGGGGGCAATGCCAGCAGCACTGCACACAAAGGACAAGCTGCACCATGTGCCAGGAGCTCCCCTGCCCCCGGGCCGCTGCCACCGCACTCCACTCCCAGCAGCAGGTCACAGCAAAAAAAGTTTGGGAACCACTGGTCTAAGGAATCTTTCAGAAGACACCAGAATCTTCTGTATACATACTAGTAGATTTTAGATTATTTCTACCTTCAAAGGATGGGATGAGCTGGGAATGAAGAGAAAATAAAGTATGGTGGTAACATGGATTTTACCCCTTTGAAGTTCATAATAGTTCCAGTGGTTCTCAACCTTTTTAGACTCAAAGCACCCACCATTAGATTCTGGGCACTCCTCAGAAAATGCTAGCTCTTTGTTTTCATTCATGTTTTCCTGTTGCAAAGACCTGAGAAAAATCACAAGTCCAAATGTTTCTGACACTCTGGATTCCTCTGAAATTTCTGGGTTTCTCTCACGAATCATGTGTACAGGTTTGCATACCTAATATTATTGTGTAGCACTCTGGGGCACCCTTAAAAGGATCTCATGGCACCTTGGTTGAGAATCTCTGGCATATTCAATAAAATCTAATTGGAACAGACAGCCCATTTGCAAGGAAATATGCTTGCAAAGTCTACTTGAAACAGAAAGGAAGTTTCTCACATACTTATGGCAGTTTTGAACTAGGTCATACTATAACAAGTATACGCAGATTCAAGCAGAGGAGAAGCGGATCTGACCTTAGGGAAGATATCATAAACTTGTAAAACTTGTATTTTAGTGCTCTCCCTCCTCTCCTGGCACTCCCCCCATCCTCCCTTGCACAGCACTCCCCTCTCCCCAAGTCAACAGTGCTGCTGCAGACAGAGGCAGGCAGGCAGGGGCTTAGGGCGCAGTCTGGTGGGGAGGCAGAGCAGCATGGGGTGTCAGGCAGGTGGCTAGGCAGGGACTGCTGTTGCTGTCCACACTGCCCACTCTTGCTCTTTTTGATCAGCAACTGGAGGATGAGACAAGTTGGGTTAGGCACCGCCCTTCCTGCCTGGGGTGGGGATAGCACTGCTGTGAGCTCAGGCTGCTCGTGTGTGTGTGTGTGTGTGTGTGTGTGTGTGTGTGTGTGTGTGTGTGTGTGTGTGTGTGTGTGTGAGATGCCCCCTGACCACAGCGCTCTGGGCAGTCATCCAAGTCACTGACCCCTAAAGCCAGCTCTGAGGAGAAGACTCCTGTTTGGTCACAGACATGCAGAGAGGTAGTTAGCCATGTTAGTCTGAAGTCTGGAAGAAGGCAGGGCTGGCACCTTAGAGACTACAGTTCAGAGAGATGTGAACTTTGTAGGCAACACCTTCCTTTGTCAGCTGCTATGAAACAGAGGTGCAGAGGAACTGGTTGTTAGATTAAATCATAGTTTTCCCATGCTGACAATTGAGGTACTTGTGTGACACCACCAATTATGCTACAGATATCCTATTACCTTGGCAATAGGGATGGACATAAAGGGGCACCAGAAAAAAAAAAAAATCATTTTAAATACCTTGAAGAACCTGCTAGCTGATTTTGGTCATGGAAGTTGTTACAGGGGTGCATCATGATAATAAAAGAACACATAGCTGGTATGAATAAATCTATACACAAGGCAAATGTTGAGTGCAAACTGCGTATCTCCTCCTTTCCTCCGCTATTGAATTCTGCAGGGAGGGAGAGGGAGGGAGAGGAAAGGCAAACAGTAGCAACATTTACCCCCTGGGCTCCAGAGCTGTGCAAAAGCAGGGTTTCTGACTACCCCTTGTCCCAATCACTTGGTGAGCTCAAAGCTCACTGCTTATGGGGAGCTCTGGCTGGTGCCTGCACTGACCAATCAGTCAGATCAGAGCTTACTGCACCTGCACAGCACAGCTAAAGTTGTGGGAACACACTCCATTCCTGGATCCACTGCTGTTTATACTCTATAAGCTTCATGGTGAGGATAGTTTCCTGGGATATAACCCAGGTTCAAATATTCTCCCTGCCTGATTCAGAGCTGGAATTTGAACTGAGGTCTCCAACCTTTTATGTGTTCTGGAACACATCCATCTCAATCAGTTCTGTTACAGCTGTTCCATTAGACTGCTCTATAAATGGGCAACTGGTGCCTCCTGAGCCTGGGGGGGTGCACCGACAGTCAGCAACTGGGGCGGGGGGGGGGGGGGTCTCCCCGCGGCCAATCCCGCTAACCCGCAACTGGCAGCAGCACACCATTGGCACGTCCAGGTGAGCGCAATCGGATGCAAGGGGAAAGCTTCTCCTGGCACCCCCACTCCCCAGTTTGTGCACTCAGGGGGGGCACCAGCATTCTTGCCTCCCCCCTCGCCTGGAAACACTGGCTGTCAGAGGGTGCACGTGCACCCCTGTGCACTCCTGGTGCATTGCCACTGCTCTATAACCTCACATTTAGGGCACTTTCTGAGGAGGGGAGACCTCAGTTTAAATCCCTGTTTTGAATTGGGCAAAAAGGAATTTGAACCTGGGTCTCACTCCATCGCAAGTGAGCATGCTAATCACTGAACTAAAGAACACAAAAGGCAGTCCCACACTGCTTGCACCTCCTTCTGCTTACCTAAGTTTCCCCATGATTCTAACCTGAAAGACATGAATTGTTTTGTGTGTTGGAAACAGAGAAAAGCACTGGTTTGTCATTTCTGAATGTTTATTCTTCCTTTTCCTTTGGCCAAAGCTATCTACTGAATTGACATTACCAAAATTGCTTTTTTGGTAAATAAAGTATTCACTGAAAAAAGATAGTTCTGCCCTAGTAGTAAGCCTGCCCAAGACAGATTCACATTAACATAAACCAACATTTTAATGTTTGCTATTAGCAGTCAAGAACATCATAAAATCTGCTTGACATCATTTTCAGCCTACATTGGCTTATGTGCCTTTTTTGCTGCATGGAGCATGGAATAAGCTATCTTAGGCTAGAAACTGACATTGCATTTGTTCTGGGACCAGTTGTGTCTGTATTTGTCCCAAAATAAAGAAGTCCTAGGACTGGGGAGTACACATATGACCCTTTCAGTCAGAGTTTAGTGAGGGGAATGAACTGCCACTTTTCTCCCACTGATTCAATCATGCAGTCCTGAGACAACCATTCAGGTTCACTTCACGATGCCCTGAGACAAAGTGTTAGCACTTCTTATCCCATGAATCTTTTTAGGGTTGGCCCCAGAACAGACATGAATGGCTAAATGATCACACTTTGTCCCAGGAGAAAATGGTTTCTCCTGAGATAAATGCAATATCTGTTTGTAGTCCTATGTGTATGTCACCCCCATTACTGTAGTATCTGACTGCTTTGCAAACTTTAACTCATCTAACATCACAACAGTACTGGAAAAGTAAGAGCTCTTATCCTTATTTTACAGAGAGAATCAAGGCATAGAGAAACCAGGTAACATTTCCAAGGTTAAGCACAGGTAAACAGAAAACTGAACCCTGTAATGATGGGTTTAGCTCCTCAATGGCAGTTTCAGATTATCAGCAGAAATGGTGCATCTAAATGTCAGTTATCATTAAGTTGTGCTTTGTGCATTATAATGACTCAAAACACTTGGAGACAATACTTAAAGCAAAAATATAAAGCAAAATGGTGAACTCATTCTTGGTTGGAAAAGTTAGCACATAACAAAACTGGGTTTTTTAAAGTTGCAATGAAAGCATAAATTGAGATGCCATGAACTGCATTTGAGATGTTCACATTATTCAGTGAATTGAACAGGCCACCTGGTGCTCAGATTAGTAAAAAATGCGTGTCCAATCTTTGTCAGTTTAGAGATAGGGGGATTGGTTATATCTGAATAGTACATTATGAGTCCAAATCTCTGCTGTCAACAAGGGTTTTTTTCCCTTCAGTAGCACAATCCTAAATTGCTTCCATATGCATTTTTTCACCACCCTAATTAAACAGAAACCTTAGTTCATATGCTCCTCTATTTGACTGTCTCAAATGACAGGCCAAAATCAAAAGAATACAGGGCAATAGGCATAAAAAGAATTATTAAATAAGTACCTGAGATCTACTTTGTTTTCTCTTGAGAAACAATTACGTTAGAAGCCCCTGGAAAGTAAAGGAATGAATCAGTATTTTCATATTAAGGAGAGAGAGAGGCATAAAAGACAAACGCTTAAGAGAGTCCAAAGAAATTGATGTCATTCCTACTTCTCAAGCAAATAGCCATGAATACCTCACTGACTACTGTCAAAAAATCAGCAGGAGTTAGTGGTATTCTGAGCATAAGCAACACTTTTACAGACACAGCACTGTTGAAAAAATGAACAACATCTATTCTAAGAAGTGCTATTAGCAATTTAATTCTAATAGCCCTCTTTGCCTATGACACAGGAAAATGGAATTACGATCCTCACTTGACTAGCATTAAAAGCTAATACACTGTTTCCTAATCAGCCTCAAAAATCCAAATCCAGAAGGGGAAAAGGGTTACTGATTTCCTTTCAACTTATCCATCTCTCTCATACAGGGGCATGAAAACTGACTGAAGGCTTAGTGCTCATTAGTATTAAGACCCCTAACACCACTCTGACAATGCAAGTGTAATTAAGTTCACTTTAAGACCCTTTCACTGCCAGGGTGACATAAAAGATCCTTACTGGCCCTGCTGCAGAGGCCCATTTGAAATCTCTTCTGTTCTTCCACCCCTGAGCTTTGGTACCCCATTGCAGGTTGGTGTGAAACATCCTAAAAGTTGCAGTCACATCTATATAAGTGAAAGAGAAATGGCCTATTTAAAGGAAAAAGGATCCCTCACATGTAGCAATGCAGTGGCAGAGCAGCAAGGATGTCTTTGGCTCCACTGGTGTAAGCTTCAGTCTAGGCCTGGACTTATGCTGAAGTCTGTCCCCAGTCAGTTCACCTGCAAAAGTGTACCTGCTCATTTGGAATGGGATGTCAGAGGTGGCCAGATATCATGCTACCTGATCCCTCCCTCGTATCCTATGGGAGCTGGCATACCATAATCATGGTAGCTTGATAAGCCTTCAAGCTCATGTAGACCGTGCCTGATGATATCATAGATGATGCTTTCATATGCAGCCCCCAGCTTCTCTTTACACAAATCCTTTTGGAGTCAATTATTTTCACCTTTCATATTAATAGAGAACTATACCATTGTCTTAGGGCTTATGGCAGTCTAATAGTGCTCCTACAGCACTAGTCAGGGAACCACCACACTTCATGAAATGACAACATCAATTGTAATGGTGTCCAATGGGTCAAAAAATTAAAATAAAACTAAATGGAGACTGCTGGAGTTATGCAGTTCTTAGAGTAGAACCCCATCATCTGTGCTATTTAACTGTTATTCTCAATTGAAAAAGCCATTATCTGGTCTGTTTCTCCAAATAAGATATTTGTGTTACATTTTTATCTGCAGTTTGGTGTTTCAGGTTTTTAGTAGATCCTATAATGCATGGTACCTAGGAACTATTTGGTGTGATGATCTCATCTGTCTTGAAGCTAAAGCCCACCAGTTCTGTTCAGTCCCCTCTTTATCAGAAAAGACCCATAGGACTATATGGAAGTGATTATCTGCTAGTTTCCAGACTGGGGATTGAAACAGTATTTGAATTGTTCAAATTACTATTAAGCTTGTCTGATACAGTTGTACTTTAGGAGACCCGTGTGCAGATTTAAAAGCTTTATTTGCTAGCCAAGTGGTCCATTACTGTGCTGGCATTCAATTATAGTCTGCTCGCTGTTGCCGTTTTATTATATAATGTGTTTACTGGCATGCTCGGTGTACAGTGCTCAAGCAGAACATACAACAGGTACAGCAGTACTTAGACATAGGTATGAGCTATCCTTTCAGCACCAGCACATTTACATCTACAATATAGCAACCCCTTCCTGTAGAGAGTTGGGCACATTAGCAAAGTATAGAAAAAGAAAACATACATGTAGAATAGAGTGGAACGAGCCCAATTTTATATGAAACAGGGCATGTCTACATGAGATATTTACTGCAGAGCTGCCTAATTAGCTATGCAGTAAAGTCTCTGCATCGACATGTGCGGCCCTATTAGGCCATAGTAAACTAATAAATGCTGCTGTAGGTTAGTACTTGTAAATACAAATGCTATCCTGTGGCAATGTTATTTACTGTGCAGCAGCACACATGTAGATGCTGATGGAGCTGGCTGGGGCACAAGGGTGCTTCAGTATGGGAGCTGCCTGCCAGCTAGCCCTGACACCTTTGTGCCCTAGCCAGCTCCTCCGCAGCACATTGAGCCAGGTCAGAGCAACCCTGAGCTGGCCTGCTGACCCCCTGGGTCACCTGCCAGCTGAGGATGCTCTGACCCAGCTCAGCATACTGTGGTCCCAGGCACATGTGTAAACATGGCCCACAACATACATTTCTTGAAAAAATGGGTTTTGTTACCTCCCCAAAGATGCATGATGCTAAAAGGTACCCATAAGGAACAGTAGTCAACAAGACCTTTACATTTAGTTAGTGATAAATATGCCTTCATTTCAGACAAATCATCAATAAAGCAGCAAGAGAATGGCACAAAACTGTTCCCCCCAAAAAAAATCAATAGGAAAAGAAACCCAACACAAACAAAAGACCACCTCAGCTGGAATGTTCCTTGAGACAGACCTTGGGGAATTGAGAAGCTTAATTCTCCTACCTTCTATTTCCCATCTTCTTTGTCTTAACTCCTTCTCCCTTCTTTAAATAGTTTCACCTGGTGTATTGACCCTCATATCTGAATGTACAAACAAAAATAAAAATTATCATGTGTGATATTTTTGTTAGTTTTATATTGTGCATTAAATGTCATGGTGAACCCATCTCTACAAGTCTGTGTTTGTAGAGCACAATCTTGTATTGCACAAAATAAGCACAGCTAGTGTGAGTACTCCCTCCACTGGTCCAAACTACTATATTGAATTAGTTACACACTATGGTCATGTTTTTCCAAGGATCATTTATAAGTGCACTTAGTAGGGGAGTGTTGATGGTGCTGCCATTGAGGGAAGCTGTATGAAAGGGTGCAAACATTTAACCTACCAGCAATAAATACAAAATAATTATCCTATAGTGAGGAAAGGCCCGCTGTACACCCAATTTTGCCATTAGCAGCACTAGAGCTGCATCTGTGTGGAAAGATGTACTGCTTCAAGTACAGTGACACCCTCTGATGCTTCAGTTATGTCAGCTTCAGCCCTCTAATTTTCCTTTTCAGTGCGATATGAAAACCTCAGTAGTTTGTAGTGGGGTCCCAGGGCTGATGATTTAACATTTTTGGTACTTATCACGTTGCTAATAGCCCCAGCTAAGCTGCTGGCCTGCTTTTGCAACGCATTCTGAACTACAAATGAAGTCCACACTGCTCAAAAGAGTATAGCATCAACTTCTTAGCATTCTCTTTGCAACATGGCTCTGTATCACAACAGAGAATGCCTTTTGGCTAGCTGTTTTTTTGGTAGCTCTCAGCTACAGGCTCAACCATAATCATTACTATACCCGATACAGAGAACTTATCATGCAGCACATTTTTTCTCTCTCAACATTAAAAAGAAGAAACTATACAGGCAACATTTTGGTGAAGATTCTTTTGAAAAAACAGATAACTTTAGCCAACAAAAGAAAAAGAAACAGAAATTTAATGCTCTCCTTAGTCTTTTGTTTCCTTATATAAAGGCATGTTTTAAACTGGCTTCATTAACAGGTTTGTTACCCATGGTGGGGGGGTATAAATGCTGGCTATAGTCGCCGATTCTGAATTTACTTTTTTCTACTGTAGATTGTTTAACACTTGTCTTTTCTGATTACATTTGAAAACATCCTGCTTTCCTTCAGATCATCTTTAGATGCTGCACAAAATGTAACCTCTTTCTTTTCTACCTGGGAGAAATTTTACAATCTTTGCATTCTCCTTTGCCTGAGGAAGTATGTGAGAGCCTGAAATTTTGCAAATATTTTTTTTGTGACTATCTAGTTGGTCTAATAAAAGAAATTGCCTCTACCACATTTGCTGAATGAGTCCTTCAGATCACACCACACACAACCCCAGGCAACAATATCTGAAACATCAAGCATACCTTACAATGTGCCAAGGGTAAAAATGGGAAATAGGGGTTCTCCTGATTCCCTGCCCCCACTGCAACAGGGAACTAGTTGGTTAATGTATGCTCTAAAGATCCTAAGAAAAGGACCCACACATGACAGAGGAAGGCAAAAACCTCCACATGGAATGAAGAAAGAGGTAGTAAAATTTGAACTCTGTCTAGGTGTGCAGATCCAGAGAGAAGGGAAAGAGAAAAACAACAGTCAGATTACCAGGACTGAATGGCAGAGGAAATAGTGGCATTTTCCATAGCAACAGAGAAAGGGAGAATAGGAAGGGATGACAATGATCCATTTTGGCACCATAAATTTAGTTGATCATGATATATCAGATACCTCCACTCCACCAAAGATGCCAGCCTCTACTTCCCATTTACTAAATTTTAAAGAAACAGCTTTTGCTTATTACCTGCTACCTGTCGTGTATTGGAAAAATACCCCTTAGACTGCTCCAATGCCAACTCATTGTCATCCTTTAAATTTCTCCTTACAGCTCACCTTTGTGTGTGAAACCTACCCAAATGTGACAACCACCATGTTTCAAGCTGATCAGTGTTGTCTCCTTGTACCCCCCTACCCCATCTTTGTGTATCCACCTATTGTCTTCTGTTTCATACTTAGTTTGTAAGCTCCTTGGAGCAGGCACCATCTTTGTCTACTGTGTTTGAACAACACCTAGAAAGTGAGGTCCCCATTTATGTCTTGGTCTCCCAGAGGCTGTAACAGTACACAGTAAGTATCAGACCCAGAGATCTGAGTCATCTGTACACAGATGGTAACTGAAGCCACATAAGTTGCTGAGGTCCACTGCAGAATAGTAAAGGGCAAGAAGATGGTAGGTGCCCAAGACAAAACCCCATGAGACTCTTGTTGAAAAATGGACTAGGGAGGAGAACATTTAAAGAAACAGAAATGGAAAAGAGAGTCATGTAAGTCAAGTGATGACAAGATCCCTGAAAGAAAAGGGGAATCAAAAGCACACAGTGAATATGAGACCCTGATAGACTAGAGTGGGTGGGAGAGGAAAGCCAACAAAGAATCTGAGTGTCAGTGACAAGAGAGCATCAAGAAAGTGCTAGGACAGTCCCACTGAATGTCTTCCACTGTCCTTTTGAAAAGTCAGCAGTTTTTCTGTGTGAAGAGACAGGAGGGCACAAAATCAGAAACAGCAGAACTGAAATCTGAACACATCTCTAGCACTGAAACATTGATGGCATAGAGCAAAGATGTGTCAGTAACCCACTGAATGTCAGTGACCGGTAGGACAAATGACCATTGGCATCTTGTTCTCTGAGGAAGGGAAATCTGTCATTAGCCAGGACTCAGCAGACAACAACCCCTGCTCTATATACATGGGAACTGGCAAGCATAAAACTAGATAAATTGCAGCCTTCAGTTTGGCAGCAAAAGCTAATGGGAATTATGTCTGTGCAGTAAACAAGCTTGGACTTCAAAGTCAGCCCCATTAGAAACCAGACTGAAAATACTGCAAGTCAATGAGAAGAAAAATCTGAAACTTTTGGTTGATAATTTATAACTACATTCATTGGCATTTCTGGAGGAAAGTCAAGACCCCAGTCTTACAAAAGAGCATAGTCTTAAACTTCCAGCACCAGAGTGATGCCCTTGATTTTGATTAGATTTTTTTGTAAGAATGCTGGTATTTGCCATTAAACGGCCCATATTCCAACCAAGAACTCAGCAGGCTAAACAAGTGACAGCACAAGTGAACTGGTCACCGCAATGGAGAAAATGTTCTCTGGAGTCTGCCTTTTCAAAAGATCTTGTCTATACAGAACACTGTAACTGCATTCCACTCAGCAGGCAAGCTCATAACCCTCTGGAGGTGCAATCACTATGACCTTCTCTGGGTCTGATATCCAAGACTTAGACAGGATATTATGGGGCATCCAGACAAAAGCAGAATATTATGTTGGCAGGCATCCAACAATTTTTCTTTCCAAAGATAAAATGAAGAGAATTAAACATAGTAAAACATGCAAGTAGCAATACTATTACAGGTTCAGTTATAAGTTACCCACACAAATAAACAATATAGGGTTTTTTTTCTTAACTAAATATATCAAATCTCAGAGGATCCTGAGAACAGAGTTTGGCCTCTGTTTTTGCCACAACCTGAGACAATGGGAATCTATGCTGACAGTGCATTTTGGATCATGCCCTTAGTTACTACAGCGTGTCAAATGATGAGTAAGAATAGAAAAGCTTCAAATACATTTCATTTATAGTTCATGTAGACTATTGATGTGCCATATTTACTCAAATCCAAGACAAGGGTTTTTTCCTCATTTAACACTGGGGGGGGAAGAACTCCCCCCCCACCTCTTGAATTTGAGGCAGGGGCATGGGGGGGCAGGCAGCTGCTGCAGCTCTGTCTCCAGCCCCAACCCAGGGTCAGGCTGGAGCTGTGATTCTGCCTGCCCCCATCCCCCACCCCTGCAGCCTCTGCCCTCCTGCCTGCCCCCCCCGGCCCCTCCTGTTTTTGCTTGCTCTGCTCTAGTAGGCTCTGGCCAAGTTCCAGCCTGGGGCATAGAGCATGGCCCCAGCCTAGCCTGGTAGCAGCAGCTCTGGCTGGGCCCCAGGGCAGTGGGGCAGGTAGGGGAACAAAGGCTGCCCCGTTCACATCTCCCTGCAACTTCACCCCCACTGCTTGCCCCCTTCCAGTGCTTTCCCTGCTGCCGCAGAGGGAGGGACACATTTAAGATGACCCTACAATAATTCAGTTCTATATATGGAAACTTATCACAAATGTATAAACTTTCCATGTGCAGAACCTATTTGTTTGGGGGTCATCTTAAATTCAGGGTCATTTTGGATTTGATCAAATATGGTACATATAGGTTTGAGGGGTACAATATTTCTCAGGGGCCTTAACAAGCAGCCCAGCCAGTACTAATTGCCTAGCAGAGCCTAAGGCAGGTTTGGCCTAACTCAGCTGTTTTCAACATTTTTAGACTTGAGGCACCCCTTGGAAAATGCTAGCTTGTAGCTTTCACTTTTCTTTTTTACTACAGAAAAATAATAGAGTAGTTTTTCATAGATTCATAGATGTTAGGGTCGGAAGGGACCTCAATAGATCATCGAGTCC
>NW_005842205.1:166777-175779 GCF_000455745.1 Alligator sinensis | reverse complement strand
CTCCGAGATCCCTTTCCGCTTCCGTGCCACCCAGCAGGTCATTCCCTAGGCTGTAGGTGTGCTGGACATTTTTCCTCCCTAGGTGCAGCACTTTGCATTTCTCCTTGTTGAACTGCATTCTGTTGTTTTCTGCCCACTTGTCCAACCTGTCCAGGTCTGCTTGCAGTTGTTCCCTGCCCTCCGGCGTGTCCACTTCTCCCCATAGCTTTGTGTCATCTGCAAACTTGGACAGAGTACATTTCACTCCCTCGTCCAAGTCACTGATGAAGACATTAAAGAGTATTGGTCCCAGGACTGAGCCCTGCGGGACCCCACTGCCCACACCCTTCCAGGTTGAAACCGACCCATCCACCATGACTCTCTGGGTGCGACCCTCTAGCCAATTCACCACCCACCGGACTGTGTAGTCATCCAAGTCACAGCCTCTCCACTTGTTTACCAGTATGGGGTGGGATACCGTATCGAAGGCCTTCCTGAATTCTAAGTATACGACATCCACCCCTCCTCCTGTGTCCAGGCGTTTCGTAACCTGGTCACAGAGAACTCAGAAAGCCCAAAACTATGGATTTCTATTTGAAATCTCTGGTTTTATCTTGTGAATGATGTTTGCACGCCTAAGATCATGAAAGGACCTCAAAGCACCCCAGGGTGCTGTGGCACCCTAATTGAGAATCACTGCTGCAACTGGCAGCCTCACCCCAGCTGATGAACCAGGTGGCTACTGCTAGGGCCTCCCAATTGTTTGTTGGGGAAAGCAACCTCCCCTTTCAAGTCTACCTGTAGCAGCAGACTTGAGGCCAGCCAGCAGCAAACTTGAGGCCTGCCTGAAGGTGTGCTGTGGTAAGCCTCTCTGAATCTTGTACTCTTTGCTTTTCTGGTTTCTGACCCTATTGGCTCTACTTCTGGACTCTAGCTTTGGGAACTTAGCATGGCTTTGGTCACTTGTTTTCTGACTCCAGAATCTCAACTCAGCCTGTGACTTGGACCCTGCCTCTGGATTCCCCCTTTGAATTTGGTAATTGGGTCCCTGACTCCAGAACCCTGACTTGGACTCTGCCTGTGACTTGTACACCTCTTCTCTCTCCTGCCCTTTCTGCTTCTCACCCATGGCCTAAACAATAGGCCAAACTGCCTACAACCTAGTCCTTACAATACTGATTTATCTTTTCCTTTAGAGTTTGTTAAGAGATGGAGTTATTCTAAAATAGCTATTCAGACATACCTATGTGTTTATGTCCCTATTCCAGAAGAAGACTACCTGATTATGGTTTGGCTTAATCCATTTTGTAAGGGGATTAAATAGGACAAGGATGAGGCAGTGTCCACACATGGACAGAAATATTCATTACAATCTACTTCACACCCTACCTTAATCTAAATAAATGCATGTGTGTCAAGAAGCCTCTGGAAGATTTCATAGGGTTGGGAGTTGTCCATTCCTGGTGGAGATCTGATTATGGAACAAGCTTCCAGAGGAAAGTGAGCAAATATAGAGCGTGACTGTCTCTAGGAAATGTTGCAAATGTTTCTTTCTACCACAGTGAGAATGATGCTCACATCATCAAGACCCCAACCACCTACATCCAAAAAAAAAAGTTAAAAAAAAAAAAAATGAAAACTGGAGCACAAGCAAATTAAGCTGTCAAAGCTGTACATTCTTCTCGAGTCACAGATAACACTGCAAGCAAAAAAAGAAAGGAATTACATGAAGTTCACAATGGACTTTGCCATCACTATTCATTTGTTAGGGGAAGTGCTCAAACACTGTGGTGACAGATGGCTTTATAAAACCCTCACAGAGAAAAGCAGGCATTGAGAAAATATCTATATTATATTGTGAATGATGGACATTTTCCAGTGACTGGTCATTTAAGTTGATTGTCATTGTATAGGAGCTCAGCACTGTCTGAAAAATCAAGTTCTTTAGGCACCTCAAATTGGGCACAAAAAACTGAGGAACAAAAATAATTTTTTAATATTTTGGCCCTGTAGATGCTTTACTTTTTTACTTCTGAATTCACTTTGAAATCATTAATGATTTACAAACTTCTGCAATAACTTTCCCATATCTGGGCAAGATCTGCTCAGTTGTCTCTTTTTGCACCTTCACTTCCCACCATAGAAAAAAAAAGAGACTTTTGAGGCTCTGGGCTTATCTGGATTCTCAATGCATATGACTTGATACTGTAGCAGGTCGACTGAGTGTTCTGATACATGCAGAGATCCTGAGACACAGGACCCAAGATACTTGCTGCTCTGGCCTCATCCTCCTTATATTGAAAAGGAATCCCTTTTCCTCTGTAGCAGGACACTAAGGTGCCTGCTACTGCGAGAGCCAGGAAGGCTCGTCAGGTGCCGGTCTCCAAGGCAACAAAAGGGGGCTAATGGGTTACACCTGCCTAGCCGGCTGAAAGAAGGGGCAGGGCCTGGCCTATAAAGACCACAGGCAGGAGGCCAGGAGGGAGTTCCCTACCAACAGCTAAGGATGAGGGAGCTCCTGGCCAGAAGAGAGAGAACCTGAATGCCAGAGCAGCATTGGTCACCGCGGTAGGAGAGAAAACCCGGTAGGCCGGAGCCTAGTTATAGCTGGAGACTTATGTTTGCGTTGTAGCCCAGGGGCTTGTGTTTATGTTGTTGTTTGTGTTTGCTATTGTTACACCGGTGGTTTGGGTGAGGCTATAAGGGGATGGAGGAGGCCTCATAGGGAACTCACGGGGGAGTGAGGACACCAGCCCCAGTGAGGGCACGGAGTTCGGTGGTACAGACCCCAGCTCCAAAGAAGAGCCTGGTGAGAAGGGCAGCCTTGCAGAGGGAAGAGCCCGGTGAGAGGGTGGCATTGCAGGGAAGAGCCCGGTGAGAAGGGCAGCCTTGCAGAGGGAAGAGCCCTAGTGAGAAAGGTGGCGTATAGAGAAGGCCCGCAAGGCCTAGACACGCCGGACACCCGGAGCAGGAGAACTGTGGCCAAGTGGAGGAGAGGTAGCCTCCCTACAAAGACACATCATCAAAGTCGTGGCGGGCGAGAATAGGAGAGTGCAAGTCCGAAGCTTGGCACAGTAGAGGAGGCGGCAAGGGCTAGCACAGTGACCCTGCCGTCCCTCCTGTTACATCCTCCAAAACTGATTTAACACCTGTTAAATCAAAAGTGGTACTAAAGACAAAACCAACATTGCCAATCAAGTCCTCAAGAGCCTTTCTGATGAAGCAGGAGAGACTTACTTAGATGCCTACTCCTGTTATACCTGGTACTCCCTCCAGACTTGTACATCTCAATTTTGTCATCATAGGTCCAAAGCCTACAATATTAAAAGGAAAAAGAGGATTCACAATTCCACACAAGAGGGACATATGCCAGTGAAGAAAAACATATCAAATTTGTAGTTACTTTATCTCATAGCTTGTAACATAGCATCTACATGGGGCACTGAAAAACTCAGTCAAGCTGATTTAATAAAGTATAACAACTTGCCAAATTGTCTGAAGGTACAATTTGCACATTTATTGTCAAGCGTGTGGAACAATGATGCCATCTGGTGGCAGGCCAAGAAAGTCACACAAATCATTTCTTTCAAATACCATTTAAGATTGCAGAATTCCAGGCTTTATATTTCAGTTCTAAGTCTTTTGGTAATAATGTCCACAAGTCACTCCAGTGAAAGGAAAGTATGCAACATCTGATAAACTATATAACCACTGTCATGCCAATATCTTCCTTAACCTGAAGCATTTGTTTCTTTTGTAATGCTTTGTTACGATTTACTGGAAACTTTTTATCAAATAATTTTCTTTTTGCCAGTTGCAAGGTGTCACGGAGGGGTCCTGCAGGAGGGCCGTGATCTCCTCAAGGCCCCCTTCCTGTGCCAAGTTAGCCCAAGGGCACCCTCAAATTCTCGCCCACCACGTCTTTGTTGTTCAAATATGTTAGGGAGGCTGCCTTTTGCGCCCTCTTGGTCACTTCTCGATGGATACTAAGACCCCGTGGTTTCCCGGACTCCTCGTGGGTCCCGCTCTACAGTGGGTGCTTCAGGGGCACCCTAGCCTTAGGGGCTATGCATGGCTCCTACCACCCCTTTACTATGCCCCAAGCCTCGCAATTGGAATAGACGTTGTTCGGTCCAGGTCTACACCCCCTCTCTGGTGCTCGGGCTCTCCGCGGCCCTCTCTCCGGGTCTCCTCAGTAACGCTGCACTCTCTCCGGGCCTTCTCAGTAAATGCCGCCCCCTTCTCTGGGGCTCCTCAATAATGCTGCCCCCTTCTCTGGGCCTTCTCAGTAATGCCGCCCCTCTCTCTGGGGCCTTCTCAGTAATGCCGCCCCTCTCTCGGGGGCCTTCTCAGTAATGCCGCCCGTTCTCCAGGGCTCACCACACCTGCACTGGGGCTTCTCAGCAATGCCCCCTTCTCTGGGGCTTCTCAGCTGCCCCTCTCTGGGGCTGGGGTCTGCTCACCCCGAATGCCACACCCTCACTGGCACTAGGGTCCTCACACTGCTGTGGGTCCCCTATGAGGCCTCCTCCAACCCCTAATAGCTTCACCCAAACCACCGGTGATAAACAGCAACACAAATGCAAGCCCTTCGGCTATAACTTAAACTGAAGCCGCTTGGCCATAACAACGTTCCAGCCTACTGGGAAAAACTCCATTCCGCAGCCGTGCCAGCTGCTGCCCCTTCAGTTAGGCTTCTCCTTTCTTCTGCAGCAGAGAGCTCCTTTCTCCTGGGCTGCTGGCAGTGAACTGCCTCTGGCCTCAGCTGCTTGGGTTTATAAGGGAGCCAGGCCCCACCCCTTCTGGTCAGCTGACCTTCTCTGGTTGCCCTGGCAACCCACAGCTGGGCTCTTTATTCCCTGCTAGGGCTTCCTCCCTAGCAGTTTCCCCTCTTTGGGAGAAGGGCATCTCAGAGCCCTGAGAAAGCCCCGAGAGGGGGCAACATTACTGAGGAGCCCCAGAGAGGGGGCACCCTTACTGAGAAGCCCCAGTGCAGGCACAGTGAGCCCTGGAGAGGGGGCAGCATTACTGAGAAACCCCAGAGAAGGGGCAGTGGCTGAGAAGTCCCAGTGTGGACATGGAGGCCCCAAAGAGGGGGCAGCATTGTTGATAAGGCCCAGAGAAGATGGCACAGAGTGAGATAGGGCCGGGGAGAGCCCTAGCAACGGAGAGGGCGCATACCAAAGGAAAGAAGGCCCAGAGAGGACAAAGAGGGGCCAGATTGTGATAGGGCTGAGACATAATAGCTATTCCATCGGCGAGGTGTGGACTGCGGTGTAGGGGAGGAAACAGAGCTGCAGATAGTGCCCCCTGGCAGCGGAGCAGTACAAGGGCAGCCTCCCGCTAATTAACATCAATTAATTAATTAACAGCAAGGCATGGCAGGTAAGAAGGCGGGCGGTTGCCCCAGGAACTGGTGTGCGGGCCACGTTTAGCTCAGGCCAGAGCGGATACCTGTTACAATGGTGCATTGGCCGGGAAAGTATCTTACGGCAGCATGCATCATAGGATGCTGGTTTGGCAGTATAAGGAAAAGAATCCTTGGGTCTAGAAAGAGAGAGGAGGAGGGGCGGATGCCTAGCCCAAGTCCAGAGTCACAACCACAGGTTGTAGTGTTGCTACAGCAAGCAGTACAAGGCCTACAGGAGCAAGCCACTAGACAACAGGCTCTGTTAGCCAACACAACGGAGAGCATCTACACACGACCGGCGATCCAGGTGGGGATGTGTGGCTGTGGAGCTAGGAGTGACCCTGAGGCGGGAGACGAGCCACCTGTGGTTACATTCGAAGTGACAATTGAGGGCAAAAAGGTACAAGCTATGCTGGATTCAGGCTCATTACAGACAATGGTGCAGGGCCACGTGCTACTGACAAAAGAAAGGGAAATAGTGGATCATGTACAGGTACAATGTTGTTGCGGAGACTCCCTCGGAGTTGAAAGAGTAAGGGTCATGCTTCAGGTAGGCAATAGAACCCGGCAGATGCTAGTTGGGGTCGCCGAGCATTTACCCTACCCAGTAGTACTGGGCTGCGACTGGCCTGAGCTGTTGGGGGAGATAGCCAGGGTGAGGCTGAAGGAGAAGGTAGAGGGATTTGCAGCAGAGACAGAACAAGTGCCCCCTGAAGAAGAGGCTAGACAAGAGGTGGATGTCACCGCTTTGTGGGAAGGTGAACATTTTCAGCTGGAGCAGAGTCGGGAGGCAGACTTTCGCTATGCGTTGCAAGAACACCTAGCTTGATGAGACAGCGAGGTCTTATGGCCAGAGTTGATGAAAGCGACACCGTGATTCGAGGTACGGAATGGTCTACTATACTGAATTGAGTGAGGGAAGCCTGGAGGGGAGGTCATACAGCTGCTAGTACCTCGGCGATATCAACGGGCTGTCTTGAAGGTGTCTCATAAACTCCCTATGGGGGGACATTTGGGCAGAGACAAAACCGAAGCCCACATTAGGGCAAGATTCTTTTGGCCCGGCCTGGTGTGAGAGGTGGCGAGATATTGTGCCTCCTGTCTGGTGTGTCAAAAAGCAAACCCAAGGTGCCCCCCAAAGGCCCCTTTAATTCCAATGTCTTTGATAGAGGTTCCATTTGAGCGAGTAGCTGTGGACATCGTGGGGCCACTTCCCCGAAGTAGCACCGGGAACCAGTATATCTAAGTCCTACTGGATTATGCAACCAGGTACCCGGAGGCCGTGCCGATGCGAACTATATCAGCTCCAAAGGTGGCAAACAAACTATTGAAAATATTCTCTCGGGTAGGACTCCCTAGGGAATTGCTGACAGACCAGGGGATGAATTTTACTTCACGCGTCTTCGAGGGAGTGAGTAAAGCCCTAGGGATTAAACACCTGAAGACGGCAGTCTATCACCCCCAAATGGACAGACTTGTGGAATGTTTTAATCAGATCCTGAAGCAGATGTTAAAGAAGTTTGTCGCCAAGAGACCTCAGGATTGGGATAAAATGATACCACCTTTGCTATCTGCGGTAAGAGAGACACCTCAAGCCTCAACTGGGTTTTCACCCTTTGAACTATTATACGGCCGGCAATGCCGGGGAATACTCGATCTGATTAAAGAAGGTTGGGAGGAACAACGGGATAAAGACCAGAACTTGATCCAGTATGTGATACAACTGCGAGAGCACCTTGAAGCCGCTCGGAGTGAGGTCATAGGAAATCTCAGAGAGGCCCAGCAACGTCAGGTGAGATACTACAACCGGGGCACCTGGGAAAGGAAGTTTGAGGTGGGGGACCGCGTGTTGGTTCTATTACCGGACTGGGAAAGTAAGCTGCTTGCCCAGTGGCAGGGACCCCATGCAGTTATACGCCAAGTGGGGCCCTTGGATTATGAGGTGCATCAGGCAGACAAACAAAAGAAGAAGCAGGTATACCACATCAATCTGCTGAAGAAGTGGGAAGACCGAGAATGTATGTATCTGGCCCCTCATCCTGATGCACTACAATTAGGACCCTCTTTGACAGAGGAAAGCAAACCAGGCAATGTAGAACTGGCCTCACGACTATCGGAGGAACAAAGGAGACAGGCAGCCAAGTTAATCAGGGAGTTTGGAGATGTGTTCCAGGAAACGCCTGGGGAAGCTCAGGGTGTGCTACACCGGATAAAAACTCCTCCAGGCCAGGTGATCTGCGAGAGTTGGAGACAGATTCCCCAGCGACTACAGGAACAAATAAAAACAGAAATTGAGATGATGCTAGAGAAGGGCATCATATGCAAGTCCCACAGCAACTGGCGGAGCCCCATCATGGCAGTACCTAAACCCGATGGAAAAATTCGTCTACGTGTTGATTTCCGGAAGGTAAACACAGTAGCGAAGTTTGATGCCTACCCAAAGCCGAGAGTGGATGAACTGATAGAAAATGTTGGACAAGCTCACTACATCTCCACCTTAGACCTGACAAAAGGCTATTGGCAGGTACCAGTAGCCCCTGAAGACCAAGAGAAGACAGCATTCACCACCCTGTGGGGACTCTTCCAGTTCCAACGCATGCCGTTCGGATTACATGGAGCCGCAGCTATGTTCCAGCATCTAATAGACAGAGTTTTGGCCTCCCATATGGGTTATGCTGCAGCATACATAGATGATATTATTATCTATATGAAAGAATGGGGAAAGAACGCCTGTACCATGGGGAAAGAAGAAATTCAATACCTGGGGTTCCTAGTAGGAAGTGGAAAAGTGAGACCATTATTAAGCAAGGTGGAGGCTTTGCAGAGGTACCAAGCTCCCCAATCTAAAAAACAAGTGAGGGCTTTTTTGGGGCTAGCCAACTATTATAGAAGGTTTGTACCCGACTTCGCAGAGTTAATGGTGCCCTTGACAGAGATGACAAAGGCAGGGGCTCCAGCCAAGGTAAGATGGATGCCGGAGGCGAAAAAGGCCTTCCAAGCGGTGAAGGAAGCATTGTGCTTGCAACCCATGCTATATACCCCAGACTTTAATAAACCCTTCCTGGTGCAGACTGATGTGTCAGAAGTGGCAGTTGGAGCGGTGCTGACCCAGATAGAGGGGGAAGAAGAACGCCCTATAGCATACATAAGTAGCAAGTTACACCCACTGTAGCGGAATTATGCCACGATAGAAAAACAGTGTTTGGCAATCAAGTGGGCAGTGGAAACACTCCGCTACTATCTGCTAGGAAGATGGTTCATGCTGATTACGGACCACGCGCCCCTACACTGGTTGCAGAGCATGAAGACAGACAATGCTAGACTGATGAGATGGGCCCTTAGTCTGCAACCCTATTGTTTTGAGATAAAACATCACCTGGGAATTAAGAACATAAGTGCTAATTTCTTCTCGAGGCAATATGAGGAAGAAGAGGGGCTAGGAGGAACAGAAAGACCGCGGCCAAGAAAGAAGAGTGGGGCTGTAGGGGTAGTGGAGGACTCTAACCCTGTTACTAAGAGGCAGAGCAGTTCCCCCAGGCACAGAACCTTCCGGTTAGGGCTGGGTGGCCCAAAAGAGACATTGACCCACTCCCTACCCGCCAGTCAAGCGACC
>NW_005842205.1:159510-166673 GCF_000455745.1 Alligator sinensis | reverse complement strand
TTGCACTCTACCAGGGATGGCTAATGTGGGGGGGACTACCTGTGGCAGGGTAACTCCCGACAAATCCCACATGGTGCGCCCTTGGGTAAAAGGCGAGGAGGCGCCTGAAAACCTCCGCCTCCCGTATCTGAGTTGCCGGGTGCCTGAAGAAAGGCTGAGAAAAACCCCAGATCGGTGCAACACCTAACAAGAATGAAGATCGGCCTCGGTGAGTTGGGATCTTAAGGGGGGAGGTGTGTCACAGAGCACTGAGGTGCCCCGCTCCCAAAGAGGGGAAACTGCTAGGGAGGAAGCCCTAGCAGGGAATAAAGAGCCCAGCTGTGGGTTGCCAGGACAACCAGAGGTCAGCTGACCAGAAGGGGCAGGGCCTGGCTCCCTTATAAACCCAAGCAGCTGAGGCCAGAGGCAGTTCACTGCCAGCAGCCCAGGAGGAAGGAGCTCTGTGCTGCAGAAGAGAGGGGAAGCCTAGCTGAAGGAGCAGCGGCTGGTACAGCTGTGGAATGGAGTTTTTCCCGGTAGGCTGGAACGTTGTTATGACCAAGCGGCTTCAGTTTAAGTTATAGCCGAAGGGCTTGCATTTGTGTTGTTGTTTATCACCGGTGGTTTGAGTGAAGCTATTAGGGGTTGGAGGAGGCCTCATAGGGGACTCACAGCAGAGTGTGAGGACCCCAGTGCCAGTGAGGGCACAGCATTCGGGTTGCATAGACCCCAGCCACAGAGAGGGGCAGTTGAGAAGCCCCAGAGAGGGTTGGAATTGCTTAGAAGGCCCCAGAGCAGGAGGCAGCGTTACTGAGAAGGCCCCAGAGCAGGGGGCAGCGTTACTGAGAAGGCCCAGTGCGGACACAGAGGCCCCAGAGAGGGGGCAGCATTTCTGATAAGGCCCAGAGAAGACGGCACAGAGTGAGATAGGGCTGGGGAGAGCCCTAGCTCTGGAGAGGGCACATACCAAAGGAAGGAAGGCCCGGAGAGGACAAAGAGGGGCCAGATTGTGATCGGGCTGAGACATAACAGCTATTCCATTGGCGAGGTGTGGACTGCGGTGTAGGGGAGGAAACAGAGCTGCAGATAGCACCCCCTGGCAGCGGGGCAGTACAAGGGCAGCCTCCCACTAATTAACATCAATTAATTAATTAACAGCAAGGCATGGCAGGCGAGAAGGCAGGCGGTTGCCCCAGGAACAGGTGTGCGGGCCACGTTTAGCTCGGCCCAGAGCGGATACCTGTTACAGGGGGATAAAGTAAGGTGCCGCGTTTATTTGTTACATGAGGCAGACATAGAGGTTCGGACACACCATTCACACAAACACACACAAATCATCATAAACATGATTGCACACAGGCATACACATACACAAAACAACCATTTCATCCACATATACACCAGATATAGTTACCAGCAATAGTTGCTCGATATCAGCCCAGGGTGGCCAACCCGGGCTTATTGAGTAGATGATGATGATTTGAAGATAATAGCTGGAGTGGGGTGAAGAGATGCATCCGTGCTCCAATGAAACAGCAGTAGAGAAAGACTCACCCAACTTGGCATTTTGAAAGTGTTCTTTTATAGGGATTGGCATCCTTTGTTTCTGTGCTTTTGGGGTTTTTCCCCAGCTTCTGTTTTTGTGGTTGTTCTTCTTTAGTCTTTAGCTTATCTTAGCCTTGGAGTGTTCTTGCTGCCCATCTGACAGGATGGGTGCATTCCTTCTCCTCGTTATTTTCTTTGTGCTGTAGGCCTAAAAGGGATTCTTCAGCCATTCATTAATTAGTTTACTGACTGGTAACTTACATTTGGTGCCTTGTTGCTTACATAAACAGTTAAATCTTCTTCTCCTGTCTCTGTTGGGGTGGGGGGAGCTCCTGCCATTGTGTGAATCCCTAAGGAAGGCATGGGAGAGCATGTGCCCCCTGGATTTGTGTGTGGGGTGAAAGCAGGCTGTGTGCTGCAGGCTCAAGGCCAGAAGCTGCGCCGGTCTCTTCCTGGCAAGGGCCTGGGCTGGGGCTGTGCTCAGGGCAGGCAGGGGTGGCACTAGAAGGGAAACTACAGGGTGGACTACAGCCACCCCAAAATACTCTCCCCTTCCAGCGCCATCACCCACCCCATGCACAGCCCCAAGCAAGCCCCCTTGCCGGGAAGAGGCCAGCGCAGCCCCCAAGCCCACAACAGGCAACCCGCTTTCTCCCCACACACAAATATGGGGGGCACATGCCCCCCCCATGCCTCCCCCAAAAGTGCAAGCAGCAGCCAGGACCTGTGCCCCCCCCCCGCCGCGATGAGCCGCTTGCAGCTCTACCCCACACCCCTTCTTGCCCTGGCTGGGCAGGGGCTGCCCCTGCCCCAGCCCCACTCCCTCCCTCACCATAGGGTCCTTGATCTGCGCCCCCCCCCTCCGTCCGCTGCCTCCTTCTCCTTCACAGACTTACCAGCCAGACGCTGGTCTCCAAGCTTCCAGGCTGCATTCCTGACTTTGTATGCTGAGGCTGTGTGCATGCACACGGCATTTATCAGTGACATTATTGGCTACACCTGCCAAAAAAGCAGATTGCCAGTGTCAATTTTCCTTTTATTGGTATATGGATTAATATATCAGTGCACCTCTAGTCAAAATCAACAAAGACACACAATCAGTTTTGGGATATGGAACATCAGGACCCTCGTGAATAATCTTAATTGTGAACACCATGAGTGCCACATTGTAATCATGGCTCGAGAACTCAGGTGACACAATATTGATATCACTGCATTGAACGAGATCCGGTGAATCAGTATTACGGTAAAGAGAAATGTAGATGAGATGCTATATCAATCTGAACACATTGCAGATTTTGTTGCTAGTGACATTTTAAGGATACTCCAAGCAGCAGTGCAGAATGAAATACCCACCCCACAACACTGCAATGAAGAAGTTAATGGATATGCTAAGCACTTGTTTGTGGCCTTCTCTATACAGTACTCTCAACACAAAATGCCAGAGTAGACACCTAATTGCTGTATTGCAAGATTCAGCTATAACATGGGTATCTAAATAATCACCCAGTCATCCCAGGCATAATACCTTACAGAGCAGAAGGTGTCGTTCAAGCAGTACATGTGCTGCCAGTATTTTGAAAAACATTTCAGGCCACCAAATTGAAGGAAGTAACAGGATAAGCACCTGGAATGATAAGAGTCTATTAAGTGCTAAACCAACTTTTGATGGCAACTGTTTTTCTGCATGTGAACAGTTATTAGGACTAGTTCGTCCAAGTTAAGAAAACAAAACAAAAATACCCCCAAATACCTGGTGGTTGGAAACACAGAAAGGATGATTTCCTTCTTCAATTTGTGGATAAAAATGAGGTGAGAGAGAATGAGAACTGGTAGAACTTTGTAGAACACTATGATCAGAAACAAATACTTTAACTGAAGTTAATATTCCTTTTTTTTTTTTTTAATACATCAGTTGGTTTTAAATGCAAGATCTGTTTCATAATTTTTCCCCGAGCACCTGGTACAATAAAAATACTTTTATTTAACTAATAAAACCAGTTTTAAAATGCTAGTTTTGTGTATTTAAATCAACTTCTATCCAAATGTAGCTTGACACAACTCACAAGTAGAAATTATTTTTCTAGTAAATAAGAAATGTTTAATTTTACTATTTTCTAACATACTAAAGAAGTACATTTTAAGAACAACTAGGTGCCTGCTCAACAAATAATTGCATTATTAAAACTGTGGGTAAACAGAAAAATTGGGTAGACAAAAGACTTGCTCTAATTTTTTTGTCTATGGAAAAATACAAGTGAAAGCAAACAGCTGGCATGTTCCAAGGGGTGCCTTGAGTCTGAAAAGGTTGAGAACCACTGACCTAGCACTTTGGGGTCCTGGTCCATGACTAAGGTTTCTAGGTGCTATTTGTGAGGGACTGAAGGGTATTCACCTAGGGTGCTCCCCCAGCCAGGAGCACAGACCCCACCAGAATAGGACCTCCATGCTGCAGCAGGAGCTCCTGGTTCACCCCAGCACAGTTTTATCACCTCTGCAGGTGAGGCAGATGGGTGCAAATCCATGGCTGGGGCAATATCCGGGGGCTGTGGGCAAAGCTAAGGGGGAGTAGAAGGCGAATATGGTCGACTGCAGCCAGGATGGAGGCTAGGAGTGCTCAGCGCAAGACTGCTGCCCTGGGAGCAGGGGAAGTGCCCAATCGGGCCTCAAAGGTGCAGAGGAACCCTCGCTAAAAGGGTGAAAGAGAAGAAGAAGAAAGTAAAAGGGGAGAGAAGAGTGATAGAGGTAAAGGGGGCATATGCTCCCGAGCTGCTGGTCCATTTTTCTTTTCGGGAACGCTGATTAATCGCTGCAGGCTGCCAATTGAGACAGGCACGGCTGTGATAAGAAGAGGAGATAGAAGGAGAGGGAGAGAGTTGTTTTTTTGTTTTTGTTTTTTTTTACAAAAAGAGGGAAATTAAACCCCACTTCTCCAGGGGCGCCGCAGCCCAGTGGCCGAGGGAGAAGAAAGCCACAGCTGGCTAGAGAAGGAGAGCGGGAAAAGGCAACGTCCTCCTGTATCCCACTGTTTTTTCCATTTGTTTATGCTGGCTCATTAACAGCTGTGCACCGCCAATTAAGCCGGGCGCAGCCGCAATCAGCCTGGAGAAGAAAAAAGGGAACTCCCCATCTGCCAGCAGGCGTGGGGAAGTTGATGCCAGGGGGAAGCATCAAATAAATCTGAGGGATGGCTGGGACTCGACCCCTGGGGAATAAATCCGACGGACATCATAATAATAAAAGTTAAAAAAGAGGAAAGAATCTCTTCTGACTGGTCATTTAGAGGTCCCCTCCGTTCAGGGCTCAGGGTGGGAACCAGCGGTGAGTCGTGATGGAGGCGGGGTAGTCACCACACCTGCCTTTCATTAACATCTCTAAAAAAGAAATCTTTTTTAAACATTGAAGCCGTGGCAGGTGGGAAAAGAAAGAAAGAGCCCCACCTAGACTGACTGAGGGTTGCAGTACCCCGGAGAAGGCCAGTGAAGGTCAACTGAACGTAAGGGCACACGCCCACATCCAGTGACTACCCAACACTATGACAATAATAATCCTTCTTAAGCTTTCCACATAATCATACCACCTTTTAGGACACTGTGGCAGGGCACTGTAGGTGCCTGTCACTTTAAGGGCCTGAGCCAAGCTGCCAGCACATGCCTGATTGCAGCAATGATTTTGGATCCCTGGCTGCCTTTATAACCAGCTCAGTTTCCTGCTGGCAGGGGAAGCAGCAACGTAGCCTGGCTGCAAGGCTGCTGGTATCATCCTGGAGGTAAGGGAGGAGCTGTAGGGAATGGTTAGGGGGCTCCTGGTCCTGGGCCTGACCTAAAACTACACCCTGCGAGGAGTGGGTGGCCTGGTGGGGCTCTCAGTGGTGCAGGAGCCCCCAGGAAATGCCAGGCCAGCAATCTCCCCGGTGAAAGGCGAGTAGGGGTGCCTTAACCCCAGCCCTCACCTTCAGGTAGGTTGAGAATAAGATCAGTAGCCAAGCACAATGACCGGGGGGGAGTGAGAGTTCCCATGAGACCCTGGAGCATCAGTCATGGTGTGCGTGAAGGATAACATCAAGGGAGGAGTAGAGGCCAGGTAAGCTTCTGGAAGCACCTGAGCCAGTTGGGGAGCGACTCTGCAGGGCCAGGCATGCTCTCAGGAGCACCTGAGCCAGGAATGGGGAACCCCGCTCCAGAAAGTGCAGGCAGGAGGCAAAGACCAGGGGTCCACCGCAAGGGATGCTCACAATGAGTGCAGAAGCTCAGGGTCCCGACTGGGCCTGAGATGGGGCCAGGGCTTATGGAAGCCGAAGGTTCCCATGGTTGGGGGCCACAGCTAATGGATGAAGGCGAGGGTTCAGCTAACTGTCTGAGATGCCACCTATGAGGCTTGGGCCGCGGTGTGGGGGTGGTACGGAGCTGTGGATACCTCCTAATATCGGGGTGCAACAATGGGCAGCCTCCTGCCTTAGTTAGCAACTCTTATTAATTACCAACAAGACGTGGCGGGCAAGACAGGCGGGTGGCGTGCCCAGAGGCAGGTGGGGAGCTAGCTGTGGCTAGTGAGGGATGCCCACCTCGCAACAGACACCCATATGTACAACTTTGAAGTGTTCTGCCTTTATACATTTACAAAAGAATTACCCAATTGACAGTCCACAGATAAATCACTTCCCTCACTAAACCCACCATAAAGCGGTTTCCCAACTTCTTGGTTCTCCCTGACAACCCTCCCTCCCTTTTTTCCCCTCATGCTCCTATTCTCATTGCAGCAAGTGTTCAAGTAAACAGTTAGGTAAGAATATTCTTTCAGCACGTGTTTAGACTGGCCCAATCTCCAAGTTCCATAAAGCTTGTAAACACTCCTCCAGTGCTTGATATAATAGCAACTAATGAAAAATGATAGACTGAAATGTGGGGGGAAGGGGGGGGGGGGATATTTCTTCTCCACTGACTGAGGAATCTAGCTTATTTCTATGTACCACAACAGATTGCAGGTATTTAGCTGTATTCCAAAGCAATATCTTTTTCCTTTGGGCCTTCCACAAGCAGAGTGTGCTCTATATTCAGATGTACGCTATATGTGAGAAAATATAATTGTTCATCTTTTGTTTCAATGCAAAACTAAAATGTGCACCTATGAACAGAACAGCACTATTTTGTCTTCAAAGATCAGCTTGTTTTCAAAACATTGCCATTACTTGCAATCATAAATAGTTACTAAAGCGTAAATATATCAGTAATAGTTTATATGCATTAAGTGTTTTTTATGCATTTTGTGCTCCAACATCTGGAAGATGGAAGCTGTTACTATGATGCACCCGTAACTAAGAAAAAATATGCTGGAAAATATAAATAATATTTTTTCAAGTTGTCTCTCACTTTCTACTATTCATAAAACCTTCTGAAAAAAGAAAAAAATATCTCTGCAGCATTTTTTAAACCTATCCAAATAAGAGAAAGATCTATAGATGTTGCCACCTTTAAAAATAATTTATTATCAATACATTTTGAGGGGGAAAAACATGAAAAATGCCTTTACAATAATTTATTGCATAAACAGAACATTAAAATCAGATGTAAACCTTGCCAATGAAGACACACAGGGGAAAAAAATCAGTCAGAAATGCTGTAACTTAGAACAAGCACAAG
>NW_005842205.1:152983-159500 GCF_000455745.1 Alligator sinensis | reverse complement strand
GGAAAGAGGTTGTGATTTAGGATCTCCACCAGCCTTAGAGGAGAATGAATCCTCCTGCCCAAACCACATTGTTGTGGTAGTGCAGAAGAATTAGAGAGTGATGTACATCCCCTCCACAGGACAGAATAAGCCACTGCAGAATTATTATTATTGCTATTTACAACTGGCAGGAATTCACACAGTCTCATTACAAATTATGCTTATTTGTATGTACTTTAAGATATTTATCCTGAATAGCAACAGAGTATTGTACCAGATACATTCCTATAAAGTATCTTATAGAAGAACCTTACATACACAAAACAGCTTTTTCTCTTTGTCTCTCTCACCTATTCACCTCCATAGTGAGGCAAGTTTGCTCAAAATGGTTGATGCCTTGTTGCACTTCCTTGTTGCACTTCACAGCACCATGAGGACAATTCAGTGCTGGAGTCTCCCAGGTATTAAAATTGCATTTCTTCAGATGGGCCTTCAAGGTCTCCTTGAATCTCTTTTGCCCACCTCTACAGTCGTGACTATTGGCAAGTTGAGTATAGGACGTGTTCTCGAACCTGGTTGACAGGTATCCTTATGATCTGTCCTGTCCAACAGAGCTGGTGCCATAAAACATGGCTTCAATGCTGGTGGTGTTTGCTTGAGACAGAACACTGGCATTCATTTTCTTCCAATTGATATCCATTCCATCCTTCCAACTGGATGGAGGATTTCTGAAGGCATTGCTGATGGTAATGTTCCAAGGCTTTCAGGTGTGCCTATATGTTGTCTAGGTTTCACACCATACAACAGGGAAGGGATGACGAGAGCCTGGTAGTCAAGAAGTTTGCTTTGGGTCATGATGATGCCATCCAGTGATAAGAAAAATAAGGGCTTCATCCCCTAGAGTAGGTATTTCAAAGATACTGCCCACAGGCCAGATCTAGCCCTTGTCATTTGGTGCTGCCTTCAGGTCTCAGTCTGGGCCCACACACTGTATGCACCATGCACCAAACCATCCCTGCACACTGGACAGAGATGGATCAGGCATTCACACTACACACAATAAGTGGGGGCAGTCTGGCACATGCACTGTACATAGGACCCACGCTGGAACAAACCTACATATTGGATTTAGCATGCAGGCCCATGGGGCAGTTCCACCTGGCAGTAGTAGACGAGCAGCCTGGAGATTGATCTGTATGTTTTTTGCATTTATCTAGGCTGTTGTTGCCACAAAGAACTGTCCCGTATCAGGAAGAACTTGGGTGGCCAGACTGGGAAGTGTTGTAGCACAAGCAGGCAGCTGCTTCCCAATCAGGCTCTGCACTAAACCGGAGATGAGCATGGGACTTCACCAAGTGGCAGCAGTAGTGGCAGCAGCAGCACCTCAGCTGAGAAGCACTGAGGTAAGCTGAATCAGTACAACAGTGCTTCTCAAGTGGGATTCTGCCAAATTCAGAAAAGTTATGGAGGGTACCTTGAATAAAAGGTTGAGAAGCACAGGTCTAGACACTGCTCCTCCAAAGAGTCCTTGTATTTATGGTATATGGCACACTTCTGTTAACCATTTAAGGAATACACTATGCAAGAGTCAGGTGTCTGATTTCTGCCATCTCCAATAAATACACTTAATTAATCTGGCTACGCTTACAAGGAGAGGGCTGTGCTGGAACTAAGCTAACAGTGGCTGAAATATCTACAAAATGATTTAAACCAGAGGTGCTCATGGCTGAAATATCTACAAAATGATTTAAACCACTGGTGCTCCCCCCCGGCCTGTGGGCCAGATCCAGCCCCTCGGGCTGTGCCGTCTAGCCTACAGGACTCCCCACGGATCCTGCGAGGAGCCCTGCAAGTTGTGGCCTTGCACACTAGATCAGGGATGCAGGGCAGCAAAGGGTCCAATCTTGGTACATGGTGGGGTAGGCAGGGGCAGCATGACACCCCCGGAGCCCAATCCTGGCTGGGCAGGGACAGCATGGAGCCTGACTAGGCAGGGATGGCACAGAGCCCTGTACCACCTCTACCTGGCCAGAATCAGGCCCCAGGGCCCTGCACTGCCCCCACCCAGCTAGGATCAAACTTTGGCTGAGTGAAGGCAGCTCGGAGCCCCAGGGCCTGATCCCGGTGCATGGAGCCTGATCTGGCCTGCAGATCAGCCTTGCAGCATTCATCTGACCTGCAGGACCAAAACTGTGAGTACCACTGCTTTAAATTATAAAAAGTGCTGGGAAAGGAAGGCACTACAAAGAGTGCAATTTAAAACCAAATCCAATCTAACCCAACGCAAACCCATGATATTTTTTTTAATGGCATCAAGCCATGTTTGCTTATGGTTGCAATAATCCAAATCTGTGTTAGAAGAATGCTAACTTTTAAAATATATGCAAAAATGCAGGGCCTGCCTTTTAATTTTCTGATCAGATAGTGCAATGTCAGGGTGAGATTCTCCCTCCATGTGCTTTGCAAATACAAGTAAAGCTTTCTAGTTTATACAGTATGGCAAAATAAATTTGATCACTGTGCATTTTTATGTTCAACCTCTTCAAGCAACCACTCAACTCCATTTAGCAGTCCATTTAAATTAGCAGCTACAGTATCCTGCACCTGTAGAAACAAGAAAGGCCAATGTGTTATATTGATATTAATACTGCATGTTACACTATATTAACGCTGCAAGTTGGCTCTTAAAGTCAGTAATACTCATGTCAATTCTGCTTGTTTTCACAGAATCAGAGAAAATTAGGGTTGGAAGGTACCTCAAAAGCTCATCTAATGCAACCTCCTGCTCAAAGTAGGACCATCCACAGCCAGATCATTCCAGCCAGGGTTTTGTCTAGCCGAGTCTTAAAAACCTCCAAGGATGGAGATTCCATCGCTTCTCTAAGTAACCCATTCCAGTACTTCACCACCCTCCTAGTAAGAAAGCTTTTCCTAATATCCAACCAAAACTTCCCTTGCTGCAACTTGAGACCATTGCTCCTTGTTCTGTCACCTGCACCACTAGCTCCATCCTCTTTGGAACCACCCTGCAGGTAGTTAAAGGCTGCTGTCAAATCCCCCTTTAGTCGTCTCTTCTGCAGACTAAACAAGCCCAATTTCCTGTGCCTCTCCTCCTAAGTCATGTGCCCCAGCCCCCTAACCATTTTTGTTGCCCTCTGCTGGATTCTCTCCAATTTGTCCACATCCTTTCTGTAGTGGTGGACCCAAAACTGGACACATTACTCCAGCTGTGGCCTCACCAGTGCAGAATAGAGGGGAATAATTACTTCCCCTGGTCTGTTGCAATGTTTCTACTAACGCAGTCCAGTATGCTTTTTGCCTTCTTGGCAACAAAAGCACAATATTGAATCATATTCAGCTTCCTGTCCCCTGTAACCCCCAGGTCGTTTTCTGTAGAGCTGCTACTTAGCCAGTTGGTCCCAAGCCTGTAGCAGTGCATGGGACTCTTCTGTCCTAAGCCCAGGACTTAGTACTTGTCCTTGTTGAACCTCATGAGATTTCTTTTCGTCCAATCCTGCAATTTGTCTAGGTCACACTGAATCCTAGCCCTACCTCCCCAGCGTATCTACTATACCCCCCCAGCTTAGTGTCATCCGCGAACTTGCTGAGGGTGCACTCAATCCCATCTTCCAAATCACTAATGAACACATTGAACAAAACCAGGCCCAGGACTGACCCCTGGGTATCAAATGATACTGGCTGCCAACTAGATCTTGAGCCATTGATCACTACCTGTTGAGTCCAACAATCCAGCCATCTTTCTATCCACCTTACAGTCCATTCATCCAGCCTATACTTCCTTAGCTTGCTTGCAAGAATGCTGTGGGAGACAGTATCAAAAGGCTTGCTAAAGTCAAGGTATCATATCCACTGCTTTCCCTGCATCCACAGAGACAGTCATCTCATCACAGAAGACAATCAGGTTGGTCAGGCATGATTTGCCCTTGGTGAATCCATGCTAATCATTTCTGATCACTTTCTTCTCCTCCAAGTACTTAGAAATGGATTCCTTGAGGATCTGCTCCATGATTTTTCTGGAGACTGAGGTGAGGCTGACTAGTCTGTAGTTCCCTGGATACTCCTTCCCTTCTGTAAAGATGGGCACTATATTTGCCCTTTACCAATCGTCTGGGACCTCCCCCAGTCGCCACAAGTTTTCAAAGACACATAATGGACAGCGATTCTTCAATCACATTGGCCAACTTCCTCAGCACCCTTGGATGCATTGCATCTGGCCCCATGTACATGTCCAGCTTTTCTAAATTGTCCCTAACCTGTTCTTTCATCACTGAGGGCTGCTCACCTTCTCCCCAAACTGTGCTTCCCAGTGCAGTAGTCTGGGAGCTGACCTTGTCTGTGAAGACCAAGGTAAAAAAGCCATGGAGTACTTCAGCCTTTTCCTCATCATCTGTCACTAGGTTGCCTCCCCCATTCAGTATGGGATTCCCTGATCTTCCTCTTGTTCCTGATATACTTGTAGAAATCCTGCTTGTTACCCTTCACATCCCTTGCTAGCTGCAACTCCAGTTGTGCTTTGGCCTTCCTGATTCCATCCCTGCATGCCTGAGCAATATTCTTATACTCCTCCCTAGTTATCTGCTCAAGCTTCCACTTCTTGTAAGCTTCCTTTTTGTATTTAAGATGACTGAAGAGTTCTCTGCTAAGCCAAGCTGGTCGCCTGCTATATTTGCTATTTTTCCTGTACATTGGGATGGTTTGTTTCTGCACACTCAGTAAGGTTTTTTTAAAATACAGCCAGCTCTCCTGGATTCCTTTCCCCCTCAGACTGACCTCCCAGAGGATCCTGCTGCTTACACTGTAACACAGTTAGGTATTTATATACCTGGTAAGCAAATAAACTGCTTAAATTCATAGCATCTTTCAGCTTCAGTGTTTACTTTGTAAACTAACTGTGCTCTGAAGGAAATGCAGCTATGGGAGGCCTTGAAATTGATAGTCCATTTCAGAATTGCTAGCCCCCTTCATTTTCAAGACTTCTAATAAGCTGTGAGACTGACTAGCTCCCATCATTTTCAAAGCTTCTGATAACAACCCTGAACCTTCATAACTGCTATGAGAATCCTTGAAAGTTTCAGAGATGCTAGTGCTACACACAGCACTGTGGACTTAATGAGCGTTACTTACATTAAATTTGGATATGGGAGTATTCCAGGTAAGTGCATAGCCTTTTTTCAGTCCTGAGGCTGAATGCTTAATTGAAATATGGCATACTCACAAAACACTACTCTCCCCAAAACCTTACCACACTTGCATGTTTTGTGCAAGTCAAAGTGTTAAATAAGTTCAGGACCTCAAGTGCTGAATAAAGGTTGTGCACTGGAAAAGACTAGAAGCAGCACAGGATACAGACAGGTACGTGTAAGCTGACCAACTAATAAGCTTCTGCAAATGACAAGAAAAAGAGGCTTGTGGTTAAGTTACTGGGCTGGGATTAAGGAGATCTGGTCTGAAATCAGTGGAAGTTTTGCTGCTGACTATAAAGCCAAGATTTTACCCCACATTCCATACTTGCTCTGCCATAATCTTCATGTATGACTTTAGGCAATTCACTTCATTTTTCTATGCTTCAATTTCTCATCTAAATAACTGGGATAGTACTTCCTGTCACAGAAGCATTGAGATGCTAAATTCATGTTGTTTGTTCAGATTTATAATATATTCCTATTGTTTGTTCAGATATTAGTGTGTCAACAGCTATACTGATAATTAAACAGTAGGAAAAAGCATCTTGTGTCTCTTACTCAAAGAAAAAGTTATAAAGACGACAATTAAAAGGAATAATAGAGATTAAAAATAGAAATACCATCCATGGCTGCCTTAGCTGGTTTAGTTGCAGTTGGTGTGCCATGTAAACACATGGAATTCTTTTAACGCCATCATAAGAGGTACAGGATAAAAACAGCACAGGTCTGTTTTGGGGCCCAAGAGCTGGATCAATCATTGCCAAAATATGGGCAAGTTCATCTTGTCGATCGTGTACTAAGAAAAAGATTACAACGTGAATATTAAACTGTATGCAAAACCCACTTGTACGGTAAAGCTCAATTTCATTACAGATTTATTTTTATTGTTAGAAAGATACCCATCATTGTAGTTTTATGCATACCGCCCAAGAGAGAACCCAAGTCACAACAGACCATTTTAGAAATCTCTCTCATTTCCCACTGACACAGTTTAGACATCCTGTTACTCTCCTTCACCACCTTCCTGTTCTCTTTCTACTCCTTCCTCTACACAGTTCAGCACAGCTGAAGGATCAAACAAAATGTAAGTGCTCCGGTATTAAAAGACTAGTCAATTGCCTGTCAAGAAAGATGGGGGGTGAGGGAGCAGGCCCCACCCCCAGGTCCGTGCCCGCTCGCCCCTTCCCTCCTGCAGCTTGGGGTCTAGGCCTGCTCCCCTCTTCCCTGCCGCAGCAGTGGACAGAGAGGAGGAGTGGGCCTGGGCCCCATGCAGGGGAGGACCGGGCCCGAGGGTGGGGAGAAGCTGGGCCGCTGAGGCGGGGAGGGGGAAGCAG
>NW_005842205.1:143098-152871 GCF_000455745.1 Alligator sinensis | reverse complement strand
CGTCGGCCTGGGCCCGCTGCTCCCCCTCCGCAGTAGCAGGCCAGCTTCTCCCCCAGCTCGGGCTCACTCCTCCTCCCACAGCTACCACATCGGTCCTGCAGGCGGCCACAATGGGAGGGGGGGCGAGGCCAGCTCCAGCGGCTTTGGCCCTCCCCTCTGGTCCACTGTCACCAGCTGCAGGGAGCAGGGCAGGTTCCATCCACTCCGTTGTTGCCGCCTCCAGGGAACAGGGCTCCCACCTCCATCCCCTGTGTCCCTGCCATCATGGCGGTGCTCTGCTGTGCTGCCACCTCCTGTCTAACTGCTTCTTCACACTCTGATTGGCTGTTTGTCAGCCAATCAGAATGGGAATAAAGTGTTATGGACATACAGACAGACAGATTAAGGCTTTTATAATATTAGAATATTCAGGACACATGACTTCATTATAGTTCTATGTTGTCTAAAAAGTAAATTAGCTGCTAGGAACAAACTGAAAGATTCATATTAGAGAAACTTGTTAGATTATACATCACAAATCAAATGCACTGAATATCAACCTCCCTTTGATGAACTGGTAAATCAGAAATACAGAACTACTTAAGATTAGATCAGAGAATTAAATTGTATTCTTCTGTTAGGAAAGCAAACAGAAAAAAGAACCTCAGAATACTTCACCAAAACAAGATGCCAGCATACTGCCAGACAATGAAAAATTAGATATTTAATAATTTCTTCTAATGTACATATTGAAATACAATTTTATCAAACATTACATAATGAACAGTGCCCTTAAAACAATGCTAGTTGATCTAATGAAAGATATCACTCTAAGAAAATCCTTGCCTCTTACATAATTTCTAGAGGATCATGGCTACAACATCACTCTTATACTCCCTTAAGACAACCCATTAACAAACAGTTCTTCTGTTTGACCTTTTTAAGTCCTCATCTAATTTGGTCTGATCTTTCACTCAGACTTAAAGCAGCATGCTGAATTATTTACACAAAAGAGTAACTGACTCTTTTTGTTTTTATACTGTAACAAAACCATATAGTTTCCTCATTAGTGTCTTTGTAGAATTTATTTCCTCAACTGTCCAGCAGATTCAGTAGCTTTCCTTTGTGTGGTTTCAGAAGAACTCTTACAAACTCCACTGAAGCCAAGATTTTACAATCCTTCATGACAATTAGTATACTCTGCTGCACTCCAAGTGAACGACATTTCCAGAATCTAACTGTTCAGGTATAAATTCTCTTATACTAGTGGCATCTTAAACATTCACAAAAGAGTCAATACAGTTAAAATATTCCTTACTTTTATTAGCTTCTGCATTAGCAACATAGATGAATCCATCAACTACTTCGCACACCTTTTTAACTTGGGCAATTACATTATAATGAACTGCCTGATGATTCCCCTCAATGCTGCTCTCTTGGTAGAACATCTTATTGACTGTAACTGTTTGTTCTCTTCTTGCTCTTTTTCTTTCCACGCTGAAAGACAGAAAAACATCTAAACAAAGTGCCCAGTTTGCTTTGGAAGAACATTAGGAAGGCTGAAGCTTGGAGCACATAAAACATAATGAAGGGAGAGGGCAATAGCTAAAATATGTAGAGCAATTTCATCCTCAAAATTTGATTGCCCATTTCGCAAAACACAGCCCTGGATGGGTTTGGAAAGAGTTTCAAAAAGGTGCTCACATTTAGCCTCACACATGATTCTGTTTACACTGGATTTATGACCCAGATACCTTGTTCCAGGAGGACCCAAACCCTCAGACCTACCACAACCTCTCCATTCAATTAGAAGTGAATTTTATTGCTACACAGTGATAGCAGATAAGAATAAAGCAGGCAAGGCAAACACAACTAACCCCCTGCTCCCGATTCTATATCTAACAGTCCTAGAGCTGTCACAGAGGGAAGGTACATCTGGCCAGTATGTGAGCTTCATTCTGAGGTTCTCTCTTGAATGTCAGATGTCAGCAGCCTGGAGGCCCAGGGCTGAGCCCCCCGCCCAGCCATTGGGGTGGGTGACCTGCCTGGCTGTGCACCCTCTGTCCTTGGTGGCCTTGGGCTCCCCTTTCAGGAACCCTTTGCTGCTCTGAAATCCCTCGTTTTGTTTTCTCTCTCCTCTGATAACTCTTCATCTCTGAGCATCATGGATTGATCTCCCTGTGCTCATCATACTGTCCACTTTCTGTCCTGCCAGCATATTCCTTTGTTTCACAAACCCATCATATGCACACAAATCTTAATTTATGTATTTACCAGTCTTCTTTCACCAAAGCTGGAAGTCCCAAGGACTCTGCAGTTGGCACTGTGACCCAATGCCACCTTATCTCTTGTTGTGGAACAGTGTGGTACGCCTTCAATTTTCAAGCCTACGTGTTTGCTGGCTTCAGACACAGTGGGCCTTAAAGGAAACTGTCACAAACAGGCTTTTGGAAATCAATTAACCCTTGCATTCCCCTGGATCATTGTTCTAATGCAATGTCTACATTACCTACAAGCCAATTCCCAAAACCAAACCTCTAAATATCATTTTCTAGCGATCAACTCATGCAGGCCCATAGTGGCTGACGCTTCTTTGGGGTAGGTTTGGAAAACAAGGCCTGACATTTTATCCACACAGTTTTCAGGTAAGATAAATTAGATTGTGCAAATGCAGTTGATGTTTTTACCAAAGATGTTTCCATTACAAAAAGAATCTGGAACCTGGACATCCAAGCAACATCAATTGCTAAGATCAAGAGGAAAAGCAGAAATACCTGAGAAAAGTCAATGCTATTTTTTGTAAAGAACAAACCTTACCTGGTTGTCGAATACAATGTCAGAATGTTGAATTTCTGATTGTTATTAAAATAAAAACTGATTCCTGATCCAATCCCTATGAGGGCAAAGATGAAGATAAGGAATCAAAATATTCAGTAACAGACAGCAAAGCCAAGGCTGAAAATTCTATCAGAGTTATAAATACAACTAAACATGTATGTATGTCTATTACAACAAAATACATTTGTTACTTCAGAATGGAATTTTAAATATACACTAAGTTGATCATACAGAGTTGCTGGTGTGAATTTAATTCAGTATTGAGGTAAGAAACTGAGTGACACTATCATCAATTTCTAATACACAAGGTAAATTGTCATTAGACTGCTTTATGGCAGTAGCACCACAAACTCCCCATCATGGTCTGGATCTGTTGCCTATTCTAAAAACATGCATGCAGAAAGGGTCTCTGAAAAGCCTCTGTTTAATTTAAGGCAAGATGCAATCATCAAGACACAAGAAAGAAAGGGGAACAGTACTATAAACACACATTTTCATGTGTTATCTAAAAGTTTAGCTTAGACCCCAATTCAGTTATGATTAAATAAGTAGCACTGGTTTCCAATCAAGTTGTACTGTATTCTGATTTGGAATAAAGATAAATGAAAGATGTTTAAAGCAACTGCTTGTGAATGTTTTTCCTGTTTGTTAATCATTGAATCCCTCTTCAGGAATTGCTCTTTTATGGCTAATCTCGTATCTCCTGTAGTTTTATGTAGGACAGTACAGTGGAAAATCAGGTCCTTCATCCATGTGATTTTTTTTTTTGCACTCCTGCATTTTTGCTTTAAAAACCATGTAGTCCATCACCTAACTACTGTCCAGACTGATCCATAATCTGGCATCCTCGGGCGTGTGTAGATGAAACAGGGGCCCTAAATTGAAGCAGTGGGTTTTTAAAAACACCACTTCAATTTAGGGCTGATAAAACCCCCGTTGTGTGCACATACTGACTTACCTGCCTCTCTGGCGGCAGGGATGGGAGGGTGAGCTGCCGGCAGGCAGAGTGGTCCCTGGGCCGCAGGGCAGGGGGCTGGTGCTTCCTTCCGCGGCAGCGGTGGGCCCCCCTGCCCTCGTGGCACCCGCCTGCAGGCACCCACCTGGGGCAGTCCCAGGGGGTACCACAGCGGGAAGCACTGGGTCCCCACGCAGCTCAGGCAGGTAGGCTCCAGTGCGGGGGGAGGAATCAGGCTCGCTACTTTTTTTTTCGTTTGTTTGTTTCCCTCTCTTGGGTGGAGCCTGCCTTCCCAAGCTGTTGCCAGGCTGCCTCTGGGGCTTCTGGCAGAGCCCGTGAGCTGCATGGAGCCCCAAGCTTCGTTCCACAGCTATAGGGCAACAAACTAAAACACGTCAGAGGAGTTTTAGTTTGCTGTGCCCCAAGTCATTTAAGGCACATTACGATGCTGAATTTCCTACAACGGCTGAAATTAATGCACAATACGCTGCCAAGGCATGCAAATACTGACACAATTAAAGCACTGCAAAAGTAGTTAGCTCAGTTCAAAGTGTTGTGCACACATGCCCCTCATTTAATTCCTCCAAGAAGTCAAAGAGAAAAAGCAATTCTGGTTTAACACAAATGCATTTAGTTTTAACGAGGGCTATAAAAGAGACCCCAAACACATCTTTACTTTTGTAGGAAAGGTTTTGAAGAAAAACAGCATTACCGTGAATTTGTCTTAGAGGCAAATCTGCTATTAGCAACGTCTCTGGGCAAGTCATCATCTTTACCACCAAGGATTCATCCAACTCCTCTAAACCTGGTCCAAACATGGCAAAGCGAGGCTCTGCCTGTGTGACGAGTGACTGCAAAAAGGAAGTCACAGCTCTATACTTGGGGCGGTTTGATTTCAGACTTCTCCTCATCTGCTGACAGCTCTTTCTGTATCTGTGTAAAATAGACGGAACTAGAAATTAAACACAAAATACAGAAGAGATATTAATCAAATGGCGTCATCTGCTGGTTAACTCAAGCACAAGTCAGTAGTGTCTGAGAGCAGTTAAAAAGCCAGTGGTTACCTAGCAAGAGAATAAGAAGCCTCATTCAAGTAAGAAATGTTGGTGTTTAAGGGCCTAGATAGTGATTCAGGAGAACTGGGAATGTAGGGCCCTGGAGGGGTAGAGTGGAGATGGTGCAGAGCAGTAGAAGAGTAAGGGAATCAATAGATCCAGAGACAAGAGACGGAATATAAAGACAGAAGGGAAAAAGGGCTGGGCCCAGGAGCTAGCTGAGAGTAAAGGAGAAGAAGGGCTTTTGCATGCTAGACCACAATCCCCATCAGAACGTAAAACCAAATCTTTCATATATTTCATAGACATTAGGGCTGGAAGAGACCTCGGAAGATCATCGAGTCCAGCCCCCTGCCCAAAGGGCAGGAAGTCAGCTGGGGTCATAGGATCCCAGCAAGATAAGCATCCAGTTTGCTCTTGAAGGTGTTCAATGTAGGCGCTTGAACCACCTCCGGCGGCAGGCTGTTCCAGACCTTGGGGGCTCGGACAGTAAAGAAGTTCTTCCTTATGTCCAGCCTGAAACGGTCTTGTAGTAATTTATGACCATTCGACCTCGTCATCCCTTGGGGCGCTCTGGTGAACAAATGTTCCCCCAGATACTGGTGGTCACCCCTGATAAACTTATAGGTGGCCATCAGATCACCCGAGCCTGCGCTTTTCCAGGCTAAAGAGCCCCAGGGCTCTCAGCCTGTCATCGTAGGGTCTGCTTCCCTGACCTCTGATCATGCGCATGGCTCTTCTCTGGACTCTCTCAAGCTTCTCCACATCCTTTTTGAATTGTGGAGCTCAAAACTGGACGCAGTACTCCAGCTGCGGCCTCACTAAGGCCGAGTACAAGGGGAGAATGACGTCCCGGGATTTGCTTGAGAAGCATCTATGGATGCAAGCCAGCAGGATTTGCTTGAGAGTACATGATATATGATATATATATATATATGATAGATATGCATTCCCTTCCCTTCCCCAATTATTAATGGATTTTCTTTCTCTCCCTCTCTATTCCCTATAGACAAGCATGAGCGAGCTCAGACTTAGGATAAGCTTTAACATTTTTATTTTGGTAGCAAGTTTTGGTTTTGGATATCCACTGTTTTATATTGTATTATTATTAGTTTTGTGTTGATTCTTACTTTTGTATATTGTATTATTATCATTTTGTATTGATTTTTATTCTTTCATATGGATAGTGTATGGTTTAGGCCTGTGTTTGTAAGGGAACCAAAGTAATGTCAAGTTGCCATTTTGTATGTCAAGTTTCCATCTTGTGTCCTATGCCTGGGCATTCCCTGTGTCGCAACTGTATGAGTCACGAACCCCTCCCATATAAATTGGTTCCTGGATGAATGAGAGTGATTGGGAATGATTGCAATACAATGGTAGCAGGCCTGTACTGAATGGCCTGTAACAAGCAGTCCATCACCTCGCATTGATTCATCCAGGAACCACGGACCTCACCCAGGAACAGAGACAAGAACCCAGCATTTGAAAGACAAAAGACCCTGCAGAACCAGCAACTCTACCATTGTACCCCACCATTACAGACACCCAAAACTGCACATTCCTGCATGGAGCACACATGCTCAGTATGCCAGGGGCTGACCCTTGCCTGGGCAAGCCTGCTATCACTAGGGTCACACAATGTCATTGAAGACATAGTACCCTGGGGTGAAGATTGTCAGGGCCGGCTGACTTGAAGGTATCCAGCTTCTCAAGATGTTCCTTCACGAAGTCAGCATCAATGGAGGGCAGGGGATCACCCTCACCCGGACTTCCCTGTCCCGTAGTGGGCATGGGCGTCCCATGGGACTGATGAAAGACCGACGCAATTCTTGCATTCTTCATTCTCCATATTCCTGTGTTTTTATTACATAGCTGCAAAACCCACAGACAAACCATACATCTCACTCCCCTCTAGTCTTTGATCCATCTGTTGAATTAACACTTGCTACTACCACTAGTTAGTCTATTGGTCTATGCTGTGGGCCTGAATATCCAGACCTGGATGATGCCATGCTTGGAATTAACACATACCTATGTGGTGGACTTTTTTTTCAACTTTTTTTATTAACAGTTAGAAAAATACATCTAAAAAAAGGTTAAAACGATAAGGTTGCAACCAAGTTATATATCAGAACTAAGGTCAAGTAAACTGGGTGCCTTTGCATATTCATTATGATACTAACTGCATAAAAACATGATACTTTTCTGTATAACACCTGCCTCATTCAGCACATATGATGGACCTGTTCTGGAGATCAACCAATGCTGTAAAGGAGACTAGAGCTCACCAGGCAACAAACTTCATTTGCTGTAGAAAATGGAAGTACTGTATAGTAAAGCAGAGGATTGCAGGAACTGATTAATCATCTTGTGGCCAAGGCAGCTACAATGACACCCTGGAGAACTGGATTCTGTCCTTGCCTCTGCCACAGGTCTTCCACATGATGCTACACAAATCACTTGCACTTCATTTTTTATGGGTTGTCATTAATTGAATGCTCTTCTGTACCCAACTGTATCGCTGATTTTAACACATAAATGCTAAATCCTCTGAAAACCTCAGTCACTAGGTGCCTTAAATCAGCCATACCAAATTAAATGACACTTTAGGGCTTCATTTACTAACTCCAAAATGAGGATATTGTCATACAGGAGAGGTATTGTGAAGATTAATTTATGTTTGTGAAGAATCTAGGGTCTGTGGGCAAAGCTCCACACAAGCAGCCAGGAGAAATAACTAATTTGTTTTTCAGCTCAGAGCCTGGATGCAGGAAGTTAGAAAAGGACATTAAATAAATAAAATTAAATAACATTTTAAAAGCAAAGCAAAGCCTAATGGCCCATTTTTGAGTACCCAACTTTATAATATTAATAACCTTTTCAGGTAGTTTTTGGCTACGTATGGACAGAATGCCATACAATTTATTGTACTCGGGTTAATTACAATAAATTTCATAAAAACTAAAGTTACATTTACCCTATGTTAAGGATCCCATAGTACTTTTAGTAAAAGTAGTGGTTCGTGCCAGTCTTCTCCTCCCTCAACGTTTACTGGGTAGCACTGTTAGGGTGACACCATTTATGTAGTCTTTTATATGCATGATTTACAAGCTTCTTTGAGACATTTTAGAATGAACAGGGATGTAAAATATACATGCTTAGATACACTAGCTTAGAATGTGGAAGCTAACTTTCCAAAAAAATAAATTAGATTTGATCCATAAAAACATTTCAAGATTCAAGCAATGTATTCTTGGGGCTTGGCAGAGTTGTAAGTGCTTGGTACAAAATCAGAGTAATTTAGTTTTACAGTATTAAGACACATTCATTGAAACTATGACACTTACATTGCCATGTAGTCATAGAGTGTATTATCATTTATCTCAGAAAAGGCTCTATTAAAGATTTCCACATCTGGGATTGACTTCCAGTCAACAGAAGACCAAGATGGGAGATCCCTCAAGAGAAAATATCGCCATAGCAATGGATCTTGTACAGCTAGCCTCCAATATTGGTTTGTACTTCCCAAGTGGCACAGGTCTTGGGGTGAGAGAAAGGACATAATGTATAACTGTACATCAATCTGAAACAATAAAGAAAAATCATTTTTAATCTCCCAAGCCACAGCTGGTAAAAATATGAGATACAAAGAGTGAAAAAGAGCGAATACATTGATATAATACAACAGTTTAAACAGAAAAGAAATAGATTCATTGATTTTAAGGCCAAAGGGACTCTTTGATCACCTAGCATGACCATCTGCACAACACAGGCCATATATTACACTCATGGATCCCTGAGGAGCAGGCACTTATAGCTGAATGAGAGTATTGGTTTCAGCAAGACATCCAGTTATGACTTGAGGAATCCAAATGATCCTTTATGACCATGTTAAAAACATTCACCTTATTTCTAGACTGAGGTCTGATGGCTTCAGCTATTGAACAGGTTATACCTCCAATCCCTAGATTATAGATTCTCAGAAGCAGAGGAGGCAAGAGAAGGCTGGAAGCGCAGCTATGGAGCAAAGGGGGACTAGTCTAAACGTTCCCCCTTTCCACTCGCACTATTTCTAGCACAGGCAGCAGCAAAGCAGCAGGTGAGCTAATCTGTTAACTTTGCTCTGGAGGCCCCCCACACTTTCCTTCCTGAGCTCCCTGGTGCAGTGCCAGTGAGGGTGTCCCGGCAGCATGCCTGACCAGAGGGACCGCAAAGAGCTAGGCTAGTGGTTCCCAACCTTGTTAGACTCAAGGCACCTCTCAGAAAAGGCCACCTCTTAGTTTCCACTTGGTTTTTGACTGGGGGTGGGGGGGTATTTAATAGAGCCGTTCTGCTGCAAAGGACTCAGAAAGACCCTTGGTTGGAAAGTTTTCATGGACTCCTAGAACAGCCACCCTGGAGGGACCTCGAGGTTGTCTAGTGCAGCGGGCCTCAGCCTTTGTTGTACCAGGACCCATCTGCAAACATCGAGGGCTGGTCCCGGACCAGTGCCCCTCAGCCCTGACCCGCTGCCCTCACCCCAGCGCGTGGGGAAGGGGGAGGCCCCAGCAGCTCCTGGCAGGCTGCAACTCTGCCAGCCTGCAAGGGGAAACCCCACGTTTTCCTCCTTTAAAGGAGGATCCTTTTCTCAGGTTTGTCCGTGACCCTTTCATATACTCTCGAGACCCACTTTTGGGTCGTGGAGAAATGCCGACATCGTCCAACCCCCGCCCGAGGCAGGATTGCCCCTATCCAAAGCATCCCATCCCGCCAACCCCGACACAACAGGGACCTGGCACCTGCTTCTAGGAAAGGTTGTCAAGACAGATCCCCACAGCCCCGGCTACGGGAAGGCGGTTGCCGGGGCCGCTCCCATCTGGCCGTGGGCTGAAACTCCTCCCTGACCCCAAAACTGGCGATGGCTCTGCTTGAAATCTGTGGGGCGGCACCCGCTGGAGAAGCGCCGG
>NW_005842205.1:136947-142870 GCF_000455745.1 Alligator sinensis | reverse complement strand
CCTGTGCCCGCCCCGGTCTCGGGGGAGCCGGTCCAAACTCCTAGCCCTCCGCACCGGATCATTATCAGGCTTCCGGGCCGGTGCTGTCTCGAGGTGGCTCGGCCGGGAGAAGGGGTGCTTCACAGGCCAGCTGTTCTCCACAAGGCCAGAAACTGTCGCCCCGCCTGAACCTCAGACCCCACAGGCGAGGGGAGCCTCGAAAAGGGGCGCACCCCCGGCCCCGACTCCGCTGCTCGTGCCCCCAGCAGCCGGCCCGGGCTCGGGCCAGGCGGGCCGGGAGCCGGGCTGGGGCAGCCGCAGCGCATACAGGCCCTGCTCGGGGCTGCCGGGAGCAGAGCGAGGGGAGGAGCGGGGCCGGGACACGGGGGCAGAGGGAGAGCCGGCAGGACCGGCACAGCTGCGACTGGGAGCCTAGGCAGACAGCTGTGAAGCATTTTGTGGGACCAGAGACTAGTTTGAAGCTTCCCCCCTCCCCAGCTGTAGGAGGGTTTGGGGCTTTTGAAGTGCGGGTATGGTGGCTTGATATTCCCTTCCCATGATCTGGTGCCTGTTCTTGGAGAGTTTAATCCATGTCACTGCTTATTACCTAGACTCTCAGTGTATGTACCTTCGTGTTATTTACTAGTGCCTGTCCCTTTCCCCTGAGCCCACTGGCTTGTGACCCTAACCCTCAGCATCCCCTGCATAAATGTAGGGATGTCACGTTTCAGCTCCCTGTGCCATTTGCAGAGTTTGACTGACACTACCCCACTGACCCCTCTACACTGCCATACTGAGAGAGCTGGCAAAGTTTATTACTTGATAGACTGCTTTAGGACCCCAAACCACACTTTAACAGGAGTTCTCCTCAGCCAACTTCAGGCTACAACTGAAAGAGGTTCAGGAGTAGTTATATTTAAAAAAGGGCATTCAAAAGTGTCATTGTTTCAACAATGCAGCAGAATAATGAGAGACGTCAGAATACAGTTTTGGTAGTGTTCTTAGTACAGCAGTGATCATCTCTTCCTATTTCAGTTCTTCACGTTGTGACTTTTTTATTAGGGATAGATGATACGAAGTAGTTACTTCAGCAAGGTCTTGAAGTAGTCCAAGATTTGTTTCGCAGTAGCTGTGTTCCAGTTTTGCCCTTTTAAAGGGCCCTCGCATACAGCAACATATGTCATTAGGATTTTTTCTCCTTGCTCTCGGAAATCCAGCACTGCACTGTGGGAGCAGTAAGGTGATTCACTATTAGATTCCAGATTTGTTTTGTGGCTTTCTTGCTTCCCTTCTTCACAATACTTCAGGCCCCAATAACACATTTCTCCACTGTACATCATGGCTAGCAAATGGGTATCGCTAAATATACCTGCAAAAAGAATTGAGATTTTGAACAACATGCTGTTTACTACTAGCAAAATTAGTACGTTTCAACAACAGGCCACAAGAATTTTCTCCAAAACATAATATCATTCTTTCTATATAACCCTGTGTAAAATGAAGAGGGAGTGGTGAAGTAATTTGCCCTACCTAGATCATCCATTAGGCCAGCGTTTCCCATTTTTAGGTGCGTGCGCTGTGGGATGAAAAAGGTTGGGAAACGCTGCATTAGGCTATTGAGAGAGCTGAGGATACCACTCCAAGGAGAATCCTAGTTCATTTACTCTATCCACTCTGCCTTCCAATAAGTTAGAGGGTTTAATACCAAGCTTGCCACATACTGACATTATTTCAGAAAGGTTTGCTGACATATTTTATAACCCATTGGAGTAAATTCAGAAAAAGTCACTTCAAAGGAAAACAATTGTTATTAGGTATACATACATATTTTTGCATGTCCACAGCTCCCAATTCAACTTTGTAATTTAACATTTGGACATAGGGCCCTATAGTTAGTATTCCTCAGTCTTTAGCACTTTAACAAAAACATGTTCACTAAATCAAGATGATGTTTAAGATAAGGGAGATGCACTTTAAGCTCAACCTCTTACATTTTAAAAATAAATTGTTCTTGTGACAGGACTAAACTAAAAGGCCTTGATGACTGTCCTGTTCTTCCCAACTCCACAACATGCTTTCTATAACAATTTGCGTGATTCATTGAACCAACCCGTACAATCAGTTTCATCTCTAAGGTGAGCACTCTCTCAAAAGGATCAGAGGAATAATGATAACTTCTCACTATTTTTAACTTTAAATAAAAAAGCAACACAAGGATAGAGGGATTGTGAGGCTAAACTCAGCATTATTAAGAGGCTTTGAGCTTTCTAGATACGTGTGCTATGCTTTCCAAGCTACACATGCACTGGATACAGCACACATTGTAACTGTAAAATTCTCCCAGCTCTGTCCAAGATGATGCTATACCAACCTGGAAGCAGCATTTCTAGCAGCTTGCAAGTGGTAAATTCCCTACATCTATTTGATCCCAGACCTTTCCACTGAGATTCCTTAGCACCAATTGTAATCATGCTTGTACACAAAACATGATTACTGACAGATTAAAAAACCCCACACATATGGTTATCAAGCAGTCTTCAGATGCAAATGCATCTGGACACTACTGGTCTGGATCAGAACTGACCGACTATGTTCAATGTAAAAGACTCTATAACCCAGAACTGTGTCTTTCAGCTATCTATTTTCCCAAGCTGAATTTATAGTTATGCTAGTTTTCTTTTCTTCTCTCCCCTCCACAGTTCAGAAGACACAAAAGGAACAATTTGTTTTACATCACTGCTCTTGGGTAGTTCTGTAATTTTTTGTTCTTAAAAGGGGAGACCATTTGCAACTGGGTGAAATTCTCCCTGCTTTAAAAAAGTATAGTAAAAGAGCTTATAGAAGGAACAAGGAAAAAAAGTATTTACCATCACTCAGAAGTCTTGCAGTGTCTGCATCATTATATGAGACTTCTTCATTTAGCTGAATAGGGCATCTAAATCTAAGCATCTTCAGCAAATAATGAATTCCATCATTAAGACACTAAAATATGACATACGAAGAAAAATTAAAAGAACCCATTTCATACAAGTTAGATGAACTGTAATTCAATTAATTTTGGACAGAATTATTTTCTGTTAAACATTTTATATCAAATAGGAGGCATGTTTCCAAGGCAGAAGTCATATATTTTTTTAAAGTTTATTAATCAGGATTCATAAATCCATGTAATTGATTTTTCCCCCCATCTGCAATATTCAGACACTTTACAATTATATTGCTTTATTTGTGACTTTAGAGCGGTCAATTTTGCTAGTTTAAATTGCTATTTTTGAGAGATTATATCTTTAAATTTTGCATGAGCTCAAATTTAATATACAGATTTATAAAGAGAGGATTTTCAGGTAGCCTTTTTATGTAGCTGCTGAAGAAAATTAAATATTCAACAAATAAATTACACTGAGGCCCAGAGCTCAATTTTTCTGAAAGTGCTCAGGTGACTTAGAATCTTATTTCTGAATGTGATTTAATATATTGCATCTAATAGAAAGTCGGTGGGATTTAACAGTCTACAAGCTAACGTATATAGGTTGGCTGCATCAGTACAAACTACAGCGTAAATTAAGCTGTTATAGCTATGCTAGTGTAACTTGTCAAGTACACACTTATTCCAATAAAATAATTTCTTTAATCAGTGTAGCTGACTACACATTGGAACAGGCTTAAAATAAGCAGAGGTCTCTACTCCTGTTCCAGAATGAAGGTGACCAGGAGGGGCTTATTACTGGAAGACCGACCAACCGACCGGTATAATGGTCTATTCACCAAAACAGGAAATCTTACAGTAGTTTAAAAAAAATCTGACATGCTTTGCAGATATTGTGATTTTGTCAAGAGCTGGGATCTAACTCAAAATGAAGAGCTTGTCTGAAGATCACTGGACCAGTGACTCTGTTATGATTCCAAGAAGTTTAAAGTGGAAGAGAAAAGGCTTTACCTTTTTAAACCATTCAGTGTTTTCTGTTAGCCATTCTCCCCTTTCTTTCACAGTGTGACAGTACATGTAGAGTAGGGCTCCTTTTCTCCAGTATAAACATTCTAACAACTCTATGCCAAGAACTTTCAGGGGCTGAAATAAAACCAAACATTTGCTAAGCCAAATGTAAACTTTTCAAGCCTTACAAAGAAAAATATAAAACGACTTTGTTTTAGCCCCATGACAAAAACAAATGAACAAGCAAACAACTATGTTGGTGTTTACTGTTTGTATTTACCTAGCTAAAAAAGCTGTCCGTGAATTCCAACTGGCCTAACTGGGAAAAGAACTGTAAGAGGTACCCTTCACTTCCACAGAGCTGCTTCTAACAATGGTCTGTGGACAACTCTCTCATACACACATATACAAATCAAAACTTTCTTAAACTTTCAGACTTTGAGGTTTAACCATCAAAAATTTAAAAAGTATGCTTTGCTTTTTTTAGTTAGTGAACATGCTTTCACAATTCAGCACTCACCTCCTGGTGCATATTGCTTTCCTTAACCACAATTTCTGGTTCTAAAAGAAGACTGATTAGTTCTTTAACTTTCTGTAAAGAAGACTCTTCTGGAAAATCTTCATTCACAAGCTTGTTCTCCTCAAAATATGTGATGTCCAACACAGCCTAAAAAAGAAAACATATAAAATGCTATCAATAAGAATATTCCAATAGATCATTACTCTTCATAAACAGTAAAATATGAGCCTGGATCTAACATAGCGATTTTTAAAGTTAATTCTTTGTAGCAATATTTAGATTAGAAAAATCATACAGACTTGAAATATGTAAAACTTAAGTTTGCAATAGTTTTAATCAATATAGACACTGCATGTGTGTGGCTACTGATAATGCTGGGGGTCACAGAAGTTACGTTCCATCTGTTGTGGCTAGTCTCCAGCCCAGACCACAACCCAGACAGGTGCTTTCTGAAAGTGCTCCTGACCACTGCACTGTGACTGGAGGCATCTAAGTAATAGGAACATGAAGGAACCCCTTACTGTCACAGCTCCTTTAATGAATTGAAAATTTGGGGAGTCCTTAGAGCAACTCTCTCGTTTAAATACAGTACCTGAGTATACAGCTGCAAGAGATATGAAGGATTTACATTTTCTTTATCTTCTCTGCAGAGGTCTTTCAATTTCTCCAGTGTCATGGAGCCATTTACTAAGAAACTATCTGTAGAGGGGGGAGAAGAGAGAGATTGGCTGGAGAAAGCCAGTTCTTAACCTTGAAGTGCAGGTCCCACAAATGATCTGGTTTCTAACTGAGGAGGCTTTAGGGTCCCCCGGGCCACGTGGATGTTGGTACTCGCAGAGTTTGGCTGCGGTGCCCACTGCATGATTGGATGCCTGCATGAACACTGCATGCCCCCAGAGGCCAGCGGTGGTGGCACTGTGGCGGCAGTGAGCTCCCTCAGGTAGCCCCGGCAGTGTCGGCAGGGGCAGGCTGAGCAGGGAGCTCCTGCAGGCAGCCGCAGTGGTGGGGAAGAGGGGGCTGAGCACCAACCGGCGGTTGACAATTACCCACAGATGCAGCTGGCCGCATATGTGGTGGAGGTGAGCTGGAACTGCCTGCAGACACTGCCGGCATTATCAATGGTGCTTTCTGCAAGGGGTGCATGGGGCCAGTCTCAGGGGGTGCACATGCCCCCCCTTGCCCCCCCCTACACATTGCCAATGGTGCCTGAGGGCATAGAGCCGACACTCCTGTGGCCGCAGGGGGTGGATGGGGGGGGACACAAGTCTGCAGGCCAAATTAGACCCACGTGCCAGTTCCTCATGGATCCAGCGAATGGGCAGGCTCCTGTCAGTAGGATCCGGCACCTGGGGATGGTCTGCAGGACAGGGCCAGCCCCCTGCCAGGGCGCAGGCACGGGTGCTATGCGGGCTGGATGCGGCCCGCGGGTCGTAGCTGCTCCGACCGCGCCCCCCGGACCCGGCGCCAGGCTCCGCGCGCGCTCACCGCCG
>NW_005842205.1:129595-136791 GCF_000455745.1 Alligator sinensis | reverse complement strand
CGTGGTCACAGAGGGGCGGGACCTCCCCAGATGGTTCCCATTGGTGCTGTGCTGGGGCGGGTCCCCCCACGGCGGCTCCCATTGGTGCTGGGCCCGGACAGCATGCTCAACGCTGGGAGGCAGGCGCGGGCTACTCTGCGGTGCTGCCAACTCTCATGATGTTTGGCCCTGTGCTTAAAATCTGCGCGTCGGACGTGTGAATATATATATGCACACACACATACATATACTATATATAAATAACTTTTTCACATTCGCAAAGCGTAGACTTTAAGAACAACTCCAAAAACCATGAGAGTTGGCAATCCTGACACTGGCACCTCACAGACCCGACCAGAGATAAATGGCATCCTATCCGCTGCGTTTGTGTGACATGTTGTGTGAGAAGACGGGGGGAATCAGCGTCCCAGAAGCCCCTGTTTTAGAAATACCCAAATCACCCTGACATCCTGCCCCTGAGTCAAACCTGAGACTGCGGAAGGTTGTCCTGAGTGCACCGCCACCCCTTCCCCTGTCTCAGGTGTAACGCCATTGAGTCGGTGCAGAGAGCTCTTGGTCTTTTCCTTGGCTGTTTATGCCCAAGATTGCTCATTCTAACCCCGGGTTATGCCTGTTTGACTTCCTTGCTTCTCCGCTGACCAGTGAAAAGTATTAAGTCTTAACAATAGCTTTAACCTTTCAAAGTACATGGCAACAGTAAGGCAGTTACAGCCCACAGCCCTGCCTGTCAGGTTTGTCTGACACACGGAACTGTATTTTTGTCTTGCTGAGAAGCCTGTCTTCTGGGAGCCTTGGCAACCCCTCAGGGGCTGCTGCCTGCTTTTTGTGGCTTTCCTGAAACCTTGACTCTCACTATATTTAATGAAACACAATCAAGTGTTTTCTAATTCTTTAAAATTAATTTAATCTTGGAAAGCCTCTCCAGACACAGACAAAAACAACAGTGGCTTTGATGGAATTGATCGAATGAGCACCCAGTTGGAAAGAAGATTTAAAACAGCGATCCAAGGGGTTTCTATTTTAATTGTTTTTGCAGCCTCTTTTCATACTGAACAATATTTTATCCATCCTCGTGTCTCGGAAACCTGTGTGGATGAGTTGAAAACTGATGAGTAGATTGCAAAATAAATATAAGGAAAGTGACATCTTATTAATTGGAGAGGGAAGCCATTTTAATCAAACTACTGAAAGCTCTTTTATTTTGCCTGATTTTACTCAAATCTATTTAGTTCAGATCATCTACAAATGTTTGGAAGAAAATATGCTAATTAAAGATACACCAACTCTAACTATTCTTTCCAGACCCCCCAAAAGTCACAATTCAAATATTTGTGTCCTATATTTGACACCTGAACTTCAATAAAACTAGAGAAAATCAGACTATTTCATGACATTTGAGGATTTTTGAGGCCAAAAAAACCCCACAATTCATGTCTTTTTGACAAATCATACACAAGCAAAAACCAGCACAGCACTTAACCATTTTTTTCTCTTTGCAGAGCCCCTTCAAATTGTTTTCATAAGACAGGTCATTATTAAATAACAATTGTCTTATGTGAAGGTGTTACTGTTTGTATGAGTTTGCTGACAGTTACCTATCTAATTCTTCTTGTTTACAAAACTAAAAAATAAATGAGGTAAGAAGCTAGAGTAGCCCTACATTTCTTTTTTAAGACAGTCTGTTTTTCTGAGTAGATATAAGAAAACCACGGGAAGAGAACTTGTCATGGTGCATAAACAGCTGTGACTGAACGCAGAGCCAAAAATGTGGTGTTGCTATAATTATATGTGCCAGTCTTACAAGCAGTGTTTTTTCTAGTCTATTTGCTGAAAAACAATGCCACTGAAATCATGCTTAAAGCATTAGGCTGTTAGACACCAATTTTGAATGGAAAAAAGGTCAGTGTAAGTGGGTTAAGGGAGATGAATGAATGAGAAATACCCATATTCAGAAGACTGCACCTTTTTGCTTGTTCTTTACTTGTGCTGTGTGTCATCTTTACTTGTTTTTGCATGTTTTGTACGGTTGTTTGTTTGTTGTATTTTTAGGGTTTTTAATTCTTTTGCATGTGGAACAGGAAAAGGGAAAGCAAAGAAATATTTGGAAATCATTAATTTCACAATTCTAATTCTGAATCATTGTAAGCTTCTTTGTGTATCAACATATGCAACTAACATGCACTCTGGGAACTGAGTATGGTAGTAATGGAATTATAATAGTTTCATGAGAAATTAGTATGATGTGTTTTAGCCCCCTGCTATACATTACATATATTACACATTGTACTGGTTAATTGGACAATAAACGTAGACTGACCACATGTGGAAAGTAAGACCTGCTGCAAGTGCAAAGTAATTATCTCACAATTAACTGCTTAATCGTGTAATAAATTTAGACCAGCCATATATGCAAAGTAATTATCATGTGATAAAAATGACTATCCAACTATAAAAAGAGCCAACCGGTTATAAAATTAGTGCTTAAAAATGTCTAACTCCCCCAATATCTGGTTTCTATCCAGGTTTAATTTGAACATGTGGCAGGACCCACAGTGTAGAAAAGAACTTTTGTCAGGTCCAAGCAGAGTGAAAATTTTGTTATGTATTTATATCTTTTTTTTTTTAAAGTAAATTCAAGAGGGAAACTTACTCTCTTCAACAAATCACTGTTTTAGCTAAGAAGTAAAAAAGTAGAACTAAAGGAGACAAGGTACTACAATTCATCACTTTCATAGAAAAATAAGGCTGGAATGGGACCCAGGAGATTAGCTAGGTCAGCCTTCTACACAGTTTAGGAACATTTCTATATAAACTATAAATCGCAGACAAGTGTATGCCTAACCAACTCTTAAAAAACTCTAATGATGGAGATTCTGGAACAAACTCCTCCCAGAGCTGGTGCAAGCACCTACTCTGGATTCTTTCAAAAAAAACATGTGGATATATTTCTTGCTGGGGTCACTTGATCCCAGCTGACTTCCCACCTATGGTGGGCGGGGGAGGGGGCTGGACCCAATGATCTCTTGAGGTCCCTTCCAGCCCCTGATGTCTGTGAAATCTATGAAAAATTCCGCAACCTTTATAGCTCATTTGTTCCAGTATGTAACCATCCTTATAGTTAGAAATTTCTTCTTCATTTCCTAGCAAAATATCCCTCGTTGTAATCTAAACCTATTGTTTTTTGCCATGTCCCCTATAGATAATATATCTTTTTCAGGTATTAACTGGACCTTCACAAAACAGTTGAGCCTCCTGTTGAATCAGTGGAGAGATGAGGTTGTAGGCAGCCTAGAAAAGATCAACACAAGAGAGAGACCGGGGGCTGGAGCAGACCAGAATATACTAACTAAAAAAAAAAAAGACTTCAGGTATTAGAATGGTGGGAAAATGCTTGTTGAAATCAAAAGGAGTTACATCCACATACCATATTTTGGTGCATATAGTATGCACCCATATATAGCCACACCTAGGGTGACCACCTTTTCAAAATGGAGAGGCAGGACACATGCCCACCTCCCCTGCCCCTCCTCCCCCCCCACCATGGCATGGCCAGAGCAGCACCCCCTGCCCATGTCCCTGCCCCCGTCCCTGCCCCACTCCCTCCCTCACCATGGGGGCCTCAATCTGCGGCGATCAGACCTGGGTTCTCTCAAAAGCCTTAATCTGCCCCCTTCTCTCTATAGACTTACCTGCAGGCAGCTGGGGGAACTGTCTCCACCTCTGCCTGGGGCTGTATGCCTGGACACATGCATGTATGTCCACACACGTGCATATGGCACCACCTACAACCCACTCTCCCCATCCACGTGGTGCCAGAACAAGGGCACAGGTTCAGAGTTGGCATGCCAGAAGTGCTGGGTCAGACTGGTTGCATGGAATCCAGCTGCATACCGGCCTCACATGCCAACCCAATCTGGTGCATGCTTGGCAAAGAGAGCTCCCCAAGAGTCTGAAAATTTGTTGGCAGGAGGAAGGAACAATGGCAGTGTTAATTGTTATGGCTCCCAGAGCTGTGACAATTAATTCTGCCACCATCTGCCTCCCTTCATACCAAATTTCTAGACCTATGGGGATCCTTTTTCTTTGTATATAATGTTCACCCCAGTTTTCCCCAGCTGATTTTGGAGAAAAAGGTGCTGGGTATATGTGAGGAAAATATGGTAGTTCAAATTTGGCCAGTATATTTAAATTCCTGCTTAAAGACCCGATTGCCCTATGTTTAAACCTTTTTCTCTTAAACTATCTTTAAAACTCTCCTGTGTATTTTGAAGCTAGCACTTTCTCCATACAAAATGTATTTGCAGCCTAAAGAGGCAGTGGTAAGCAAGAGCCAAATTTCCCAGACCTATTAATTAGGATTTAAGAGGCAGGATCTAAACTAATCAGGTGTTTTGAACACTGTTTTGTGTGGTCATGTCTACACTGTTACCACACCAAGCTGGGAATGCTGTCAAGGAGCATGCCCTACTCACTTTCTTCCTCTCCACATGTGCCAAAGCCAGGAGCCTGCGGCTTTCTCTTTTGACTTCTAGAGAGGCATCCTCAAATGCACAGTGTTTCTCTGGGTGGATGCCTCCTAAACGAGAAGCAGTGTAGCTACATCTGCACAGTGCTTCAGATGGGCTAATTAGCATGGTTGGACCTTAATGCCAGTTAGCCAGTCCTTACACCAATTACCTCATCTGCACAGGCTTTTCTAAACTGCTTTTGATGTAGTGGGGAATCCAGACAGCAGTGCAGCATATGCAGCATGCTTCAGGGGCCTGATCAATTTACTGTGTCCACTGCCTGAAGGTGGTGCTGAAGCACATGCTCAAGGCTACTCTAAACTAGGTATTCTGCCTAATTTTGAGTTTTGGCATATGCTGAGTGAGAGCAGTTGCACCCAGAAGGCTTCTGGGCAACAGTCCCTGCTCAGCCTGGAGGCAGTGTGAACAGCCACTGCCAGTCACATTATACTGCCAGAAAAGCCATGACTGACCAAAGGCAGTCTCTCTCTTTTTCCTTCTGCACTTGTCCTGCTTCTTATTTTGTGCCCTTTATTGGCATTGCTGAGTCTGTGACCAAAAATAGCAATTATCTAGAAAAAATGAATACGCCCAATGCTAAAGTGTTCCAAACATAAAAAAGCTCCTTGTTGAACTATTTGTGCTTAATTCTGAAGTCACTAAACTTAACAAAAAGCAAGAAGAGCTAAACTAGACTGTATTTCATGCTGGTACAGTAAAATTAAAATTTCCTAGCTTTCAATGAGGTTTGTATTTCTAGAGTTTCCATGGCTCTGATTGAGTGCTTAGAGTATTATCTACTTATTGCTTTGCCTTCTTCGAACTGAGAAGTTTCTCTCATCTGGAAGAGAACTACTTCATTTTTCTTACAAACAAGACTACAGCGTATAATCATTTCAACTACCGTATTTACTTGAATAGAAGACAACCCTGATTACAAAACCCCATAATTAGAATGTATATATGGACAAATTATACATGTGTTTAATTTTCTAAGTATAGAATCTAATTATTGGAGGTTTGCCTCGGATTTGTCCCCCGCCACTGCTATAGCAGGGAAAATAAATCTGGGGAGTCAGATAGCACTTTGTTCTCTTCCCCCCCCCCCCCCCCACACACCAACCTTTTTACCTTAGCAGGCCCTTCCCCCTCTTCTTTCAGACCCTGCTTTCCTTGAGCACACAGAAGTGAGAAACACTTTTGAAAACAATAACCTTGAAATTAAACACAGCTGTAACAATTTGCATATAGTACCCATACACTTAAATCATCCAGAATTGATATATTTTATGTTTTTTGCAAATTAGTGTAGGTTTTAGCTTAGGTACTCCATAAACACACTTTCAAGCAGTACTTTGGCACCTATGCATGATATTAGTCCAAAACCAAAGGCTCACAATTTACCATATAGTTAATTGGGCTGGGCCCCACCAGAATCAACAGCATTTCAAGCCACAGCGACCCCACAGCTCAGCACTGCTCAGTATGTGTGTATACACTGGTTTCCATTATCAGAAACCCCTAGAGCTTTCAAGACACCTAAAAAGGGATTAAAGATGGGGCTAAAATAGGACAATGACACTGCAGAGATATACACAACATCTCTGCAAGGAAAATGCCTGCTCAGGAAGGTGAAAAACATGTGCACATCCTTAAAATAAAAATAAAATAAAGTGTTCTATGCACACAGCAGTATTTCCTGAACTCTTATTGCTAATCAGAAAGTGGCCTGTTTCATGGCCAATGTTGATTTTCAGAGAGAGAGAGAGAGAGAGAGAGAAAGAGAAGCTATTTTGGCCCAAACCTGAGATATTTAGATTCATAAATAGCAGTTTGAGGGCCACATTCTTCTCTATGGACAGGGTTCCCTACTCCCATCATCTCCCATGATGCACCAAAGTCTCAAGATAATGGGGAAGTAGCAACAAGATTGAAATCCCTGGTCATGGTGCATGTAACCGCTGGGCCTCAAACATCCTACCTTGGGCTTCCTTGCTCCGAGGGTTTGCTGATATCTGGCTTGCTGTCGCCAGTAGCCTTCGGGGAGATCTTTCCGCGCGCTGCAGCCCGCCCCTTTCTTGCCTGCCACGACTTTGATCTCTCAGTGGGTGGGGCTTCATGTAGTGCGATTACCCTCTTCAGCTACCTGCGTCGTAGGTGTCTTCTGCGAGGCTCCTCCTCCCCTACACCTTGCCCTTACCCCGCCTAGAGGATCTTGGGTATTTCTGTTGGTGCTTGCGTACTCCCTCAGGCATGCCACTAACAAGCTCACCCTTCGCTCAATCTCCCTATTGATACGCCTCAGCCCCTTCTGACCTGGGGTAACACAAAAGAAACAAAACTCTTTCAAACTTAACTACGGCTCACTGCGCCTAATGTGAGGCATGACCCTGCCCCTGTTAAACCCCCTGGTGGGGGTCCGTAGCCCCATCGCCCCTCTGCATATCAACCGGGTCGCCACTCATGACTTGGTACACTAGCCCTCTCTTCCCATGCCAGCTACTCACCACTCTTTGTCCGGTATCTCCCGGAGCAACCCTCTCTCCGGGTTTTCCTTGGCTTGCAGCCCTCTCTCCAGGTCCTCCCTGGACTACAGCCTTTCTTCCGGTTCTTCCCCGGACCACAGCCCTCTCTCTGGATCTTCTTCGGGCTGCTGACCCCTCCGCGTTGCCGAGGCTCTTCACCCGC
>NW_005842205.1:125163-129585 GCF_000455745.1 Alligator sinensis | reverse complement strand
CGCAGCTGTGTTGTCCTCCGGCGTCGGTTTGTCCCCGGGCTCTTTTACTCCTCTGCTGTACACCCCGGCGGTTGGCTCTGGCGTTCCGCGCCTCCAGCTGACTCCACTGGCCTGGCTTTCTCCCGGCAGCCACGTGCGCCCCCCGCTCCTCGCCGTGGTTGGCTCTTTTATCGCCGCCGGCCAGTGATTAGTGATGATGTCACCCGCTGTCTGCAGGTGACTTGAGGCATCGTCCTGGCCGTGCGCGGGCTTCTCCGGCCGTCCCTGCTCCTCCTCGCATCCTGCGGTGGGTAATTTATTTTTTTCCTCTTCTTTTCCCTCCGCTCTGCTCTCTGTCTCTGGCTCTGGGGCTCCCTCCATGAGCTCGGGAGTTTCCTCAGTCTTTCTCCGCCTGTGACACAACCCCCCACCTTAAGCTGCCTTGGGGCGGTCCGTTCGGGGGTGTCGCGACCCTACCTGTACCCGCCGGCTTGGTCTTCTGTTCTGGGTCCGTTGTGGTTTCACGAGGGGCCTCGGCATATCTAGAAAGAACGTCTGCCATTATGTTGTTTACTCCGGCCTGGTGCATTATGCAGAACTTGTATGGTTGTAGCGCCAAAGCCCAGCGCGTAATTCGGGCGTTGTCCATCCTTGTTGTGTTAAGCCATTTTAGCGGAGTATGATCCATAATCAAGATAAATTCCCGCCCCAGCAAGTAATATTTGAAATGTTCCACAGCCCATTTTATGGCTAGACATTTGCGTTCAATTGTGGCGTACCTTGTTTCTGCTGGTAGCAACTTCTGACTGGCATATGCCACCGGTCGTCACACCCCACCACCGTCTTGCGTGAGAACCGCTCCTACGGCCGTATCTGATGCATCTGTCTGCAAAATAAATGGTTTCTCAAAATTAGGAGCGTGTATCACTACATCCCTACATAAAGCGTCTTTCAGTCCCGTGAAGCTTCTTGCCATGTCTTGAATCCAACTTATTTTTTTGCTCTGGGGTCCCTTCAAAGCATCTGACAAGGGTGCTGCTAGACCCGAGAATTGAGGAACAAACCGCCGGTAATAATTTACCAATCCTAAGAAGGAGCGAAGCTGCTTCGGTGTTTGTGGCGGTTGAAATTTCTTGATACCCTCCACTTTATCCGCTAAGGGCCGTATGGTCCCTTGTCCCACCAGAAAACCTAAATATTTGGTTTGTTGCTGGGCTAAAGCGCACTTTTTGAGGTTGGCTGTTAATCCTGTCGCCTTCAGCTCCCTTAGCACCGCTCTAAGTGCTCTGACATGTTGTGCCCATGTCTGGGTGAAAATCACAATATCATCAATATAGGCAGCCGCATAAGCTGCATGTGGAGCTAAAACTTTTTCTATTAATCGTTGGAACGTTGCCGCCGCCCCATGTAATCCAAACAGCATCTTTATAAATTCGTATAAACCCCAAGGTGTACCAAAGGCTGTCTTGGGCCTATCCCACGGGGCCACAGGTATTTGCCAATAGGCTTTAGCTAAGTCTAGGGTGGATATAAACTTAGCGGATCCAATCCTCTCCACCAATTCCATAACGTGCGGCATAGGGAAGGCATCGAATATAGCGATTTCATTCAACCGCCGGTAATCTACGCATAGCCTTAAAGTGCCGTCAGGCTTGGGTACTGGCACTATGGTGCTTCGCCAAGGACTTCACGAGGGCCTTATGACCCCTAATTCTAGCATCTTGTCTATTTCCTCTTTTATCGCGTTCGTCAGATGGTGGGGTATGGGCCTCCATCGATCTCTCACTATAGCCCCCGGAGGCGTTTGTATGTAGTGGTAAGTGCCCTGCACCCCCCCCTGGCTCTTCCCGAAATTTCCCTTTGAATTCTTTTATGATTTTCTGGATCTCTTCTTTCTGTTCGGGGGTTAAAGACCCTCCTATTCTTATCGGTGGGCCCCGTGATTCTGGTTTAGCCTCCCCCGCTTGTGGCCCGAAGTCTTCCTCCTCCGTAAAGGTGGCCCAACCTTCGGGTTGTTTCCATTCTTGTAACAGGTTAATGTGATAAATTTGCTTAGGCTTACGATGTCCCAGCCTAAACACCTCGTAGTTGACAGGCCCTACCCTCCTTACAATTTCAAAGGGGCCTTGCCATTGTGTCAACACTTTACTGGCAGAGGTGGGCAGCAATACAAGCACTTTCTGCCCCGGTTGGAACTCTCGTGACTGGGCTTGCCTGTCGTACCTCTCCTTCTGTTGTTGTTGAGCCTGCCGTAGATTTTCGGTGGCCACTTCCCGTACTATCCAAAGCCGATGCTGGAATGCCTGTTGGTATTAGGAGGGATTCTGTTCCTGAGTGCCCGGTAACTCCCACCCTTCTCTTAACACTTGCAACAGACTTCTAGGGCGGTGCCCCAACACCAATTCAAACGGTGAGTACTTCAGGGAATCAGAAGGGGTGTCTCGTAGCACAAACAATATCAGTGGGACTAGTAAATCCCATTTCCGGGGATCCCCTTGGAGGCATCAGCGCAGTACTCTCTTTAGGGTCCCATTTAGCCTCTCCACTAGCCCGTTCGTTTGGGGATGATAAATGGAGGTGCGTAATTGTCGGATCCTCAACGTCTGACATACTGTCTTTAATACCCCAGACATAAAGTTGCACCCTTGGTCTGTTAGAATCTCTTCTGGAATGCCCATTCGGGCAATCCATTTTATTAATTCCTCCGCTATTTTGGGCGCTGTCACCGTTCGTAGAGGTATTGCCTCGGGGTAACGCGTGGTGTAATCGATTATTACCAGCAAATACTGGTTACCAGCGCTACTACGTGGCAAAGGACCTACCACGTCCATAGCTATTCGCGCAAACGGGGACCCTATCACCGGCAAGGGTTGTAGTGGAGCCCGTGGTGGTCGCTCCTCTCTCGTTTTTTGGCACTCGGGACATGCCGCGCACCATTTCGCTACATTCTCTCCCAAACCAGGCCAGAAAAACCACCGGGAGATCCTGGCCCTGGTTTTATCCCTTCCCATGTGCCCCCCGGCCGGGGTGGCATGCGTTAGTCACCAAATGACGCCCCAAAAACATGTCGGGACTACTAGTTGGGTCTGCTCCGTCTCCCCCTCCCAACCCGGTTGTACACGATAAAGGAGGTTGTTCCTCACCTCGAAACGCGGTTGTCCTAGTATCATTCCGGCGTCCGATGTCGAAGCGTTATCCGGGGAAGCAGACCATAACTCTTGTAGTTCCTCATCTTCCGCCTGAGCTTCCTTAAACCGCCAGCTACTGGCCATTATCTGGAGATCCACCATCCCAGGCTCATCATCGCTTTCTGTCCTTTCCTCTGACTCTCCTATCCAGCCATCCTCATTGCTTAGCCTTCTCTTAGCGGCCTCTCTATCTCTAACTCTATCTAAGGTGTCATATAGCGGGGGCCAATCACGCCCCAAAAACATTTCACAGGCCAATAGGGGCACCAACCCGACCAACAATAGGGAAACCCACTGACATGGGAACTGTTGCGTCTCTCCATGCAAGCAAGAGACCCTCACCGGGGTATCCCGACGCCCAGGGCAAGGCACAACCAACTCAGCCCTCACTAGAGACTGCACACACCCCGAGTCTAACACCGCCCTCACCTTGCGGCCTCTCACTTGAGCCCACACTGTAGGTCGCTCCCAGACGGCATCTTCCCTACCGTGCCCAAAGCTGCAATCCATTGGTTCTCCATTCTGGGCATCCCTGCATCTCTCATTTCCTCCTCAACTCCAATGCTCCGGTTGCAACCTTTCTTGGGTATGGTTCGGACACTCCCTGGCAAAATGACCCATCTTCCCGCAGTGGAAGCAAACGATATCTCGTACTGGGCCTCGGAGGGGTCCTCTCTTCCTCTCTACCTCTTTTACCACCCCCGCCATGGGGTTTGGAGTGCGCCTTTCCTTTGTGAAGAATCCCTCTGAGGCCACAAAGGCCTCTGCTAACTTTAGAGCTTTCTCGCAGGAGGAAGAGGACTGCTGTTGTACCCACTGCTGTGTACGCCCATCTAAATCATCGAGGAATTGCTCCAGGATTATCTGGTCCACCACAGCCTCTCTGTCGCATGTGGCTAGATTAATCCATTTTCCAAATAGGTCACTCAACAATTGCAACAGGAGACGTGGGCATCTTTCTTCTGTCCCCTTCTCGGCCTGAAACTTGCGCCGGTAATGCTCTGGATTGATTTCAAGCTGGTATAGCATGGCCGTTTTAACTGCATCATAATCCCGCGCCTCATCTCTTGGCATAGCTCGATAAGCTGCTTGTGCCTTTCCGACCACAACAGCCCCTAACTGGCCTGCCCAAAAAACCAGGCAGGCCAGTGAGGATGGCGTGGTGTTCAAAGGCCTCAATATAGGCCTTGGAGTCATCTTCGCTAGTCATCCGTGGCATCTTAAAGGCCAAGACCACCGGTCTCATCCATTCCTG
>NW_005842205.1:113344-124940 GCF_000455745.1 Alligator sinensis | reverse complement strand
TGTAACCGCCGGGCCTCAAACATCTTACCTCGGGCTTCCTTGCTCCGAGGGTTTGCTGATATCTGGCTTGCCATCGCCAGTAGCCTTCGGGGAGATCTTTCCGCGCGCTGCAGCCCGCCCCTTTCTCGCCTGCCACGACTTTGATCTCTCAGCGGGTGGGGCTTCGTGTAGTGCGATTACCCTCTTCAGCTACCTGCGTCGTGGGTGTCTTCTGCGAGTCTCCTCCTCCCCTACACCTCGCCCTTACCCCGCCCGGCGGATCTTGGGTATTTCTGTTGGTGCTTGCATACTCCCTCAGGCACGCCACTAACGAGCTCACCCTTCGCTCAATCTCCCTATTAATACGCCTCAGCCCCTTCTGACCTGGGGTAACACAAAAGAAACAAAACTCTTTCAAACTTAACTACGGCTCACTGCGCCTAATGTGAGGCATGACCCTGCCCCTGTTAAACCCCCTGGTGGGGGTCCGTAGCCCCGTTGCCCCTCCGTGTATCAACTGGGTCGCCGCTTGTGACTTGGTACACTAGCCCTCTCTTCCCATGCCAGCTACTCACCACTCTTTGTCCGGTATCTCCCAGAGCAACCCTCTCTCCGGGTTTTCCTTGGCTTGCAGCCCTCTCTCCAGGTCCTCCCTGGACCACAGCCTTCCTTCCGGGTCTTCCCCGGACCGCAGCCCTCTCTCTGGATCTCAGTTCGTCCCCGGCCTCTTTTCCTCCTCTGCTGTACATGCCGGCGGTCGGCTCTGGCGTTCCACGCCTCCACCCGACTCCACCGGCCCGGCTTTCTCCCGGCAGCCACGTTTGCCCCCCGCTCCTCGCCGTGGTCGGCTCTTTTATCGCTGCCAGTCGGTGATTAGTGATGATGTCACCCGCCGTCTGCTTGAGGTGTCGTCTCAGCCGTGCGCAGGCTTCTCCAGCCGTCCTTGCTCCTCCTCGCATCCTGTGGTGGGTAATTTATTTTTTCCCTTTTCTTTTCCCTCCGCTCTGCCCTCTGGCTCTGGCTCTAGGGCTCCTTCCACGAGCTCGGGAGTTTCCTCAGTCTTTCTCCGCCTGTGACACCTTATTCTAGATGATCAAAACTCATATTTTGCCATGGGAGACTTGAGATAACTACAGGCAGTCCTCGACTTACAACGTTTCTAGTTACAATGTTTTGCACTTACAACGTTTATAAATTGACACCCTGTTTCAACTTTACAATACCAGTTTCGACTTACAATGCTTGATCTGATGCCATGCCATGCCAACGAACAAGTTATCTGTGTTGCTCATCTCCCTGGAGATCATCTGTCCAAACTTCCCTGGACACTTTCTTTAAGAAAGCAGACAGGACTCCAGAAAAACCTGCATCCAAGACTCCTGAGAAAACTCCAGCCAAGAACCCTTCAAAAAGTCCAGCAAAGCCACCTCAAAGAAGTCCTTCTAAATCAATGATTGCTATTTACAATATAAATATATGAATGTAGCTATATTAATCATCTATAATTGATCAAGTACAAAATTCTGGGATTTTTTTTGTGAAAATAGGGTATCGGGCCTTGGTTCAAGAACCAATCCCCGACATATAACCTTGTTTCTTATGAGAAAAATACGTTTCGACTTAAGACACGGTATTCAGGAACCAATTGTGTTGTAAGTCCAAGGACTGCCTGTATTTCGACTTGTTAAGATAATTTACTGATAATTGTGTGGGCCGGGAGTGGTCTGAGTCCCTCGGGGGCACGCGGCGGGCTGTGGCCAGCAGCCCTGGCACGCGGGTCGGGGAATGCAGGCCGGCGGACTAGAATTAGGCACGGATGCGTAGCGGTTGATTAAAGATTATTTTACTTACACCGTAGATGGTCGCGGTGCAGGCAGGAAAAACTTGCTTGCATTGCAGTTACAGACAGACACGTGGAGTTTGCTAGGCTCCACAACACGAACTTGAACAAGACCCGCAGAAAACTCGAGCCTCTTGAAATAACTCAGACAGAGCTCTGGATACACACACACGAAGCTTGCTAGGCTCCATGGAACAAGCGTGCAGGGAAGGGGTTCGTCGAGGGATCGTGCTCGGCGACGGGGAGAGGCCAGAGGTTGATCAGACCCCTATAGCCTTCTTAAGGCACATGCTGGGTCCTTTGGGCTCCACAGCGCTTAGAGTTCTTCACGAGACATGAAGTCCTCCTCCTCCACGAGATGTTTGTGGAGTCCTCCAACTTGGGTGGAAACCGCTCAAGCCTCTTATACGGCTAGCAAGCCAATCGCTAGCCACCACGTGGGAATAATTTAGAACTGGCCAATAGTGGGACACAAATTTGCATGTGAATGGCGGGAACTCCTTTGCACCGGGGTTTTCTCTTTGCAACTGAGAAATGCACCCTGCAAAGAAAGCTCCTCGTGGCGGGAAATAATTTAGCAGTGCCGAAGCGCGCACACACAAAATCACACCCTTGGGTTGTGACAATAATGAGTTCAAAATTTTAAAAAAATTATCATAGTTGATTTATTCAAATGGTTTCACTTTCGAAGAGTAGGCTGCAACTACACTTGTTTAATGGAAATTAAACGTTTAAGTGTCCATCTAATAATCAGGGATGATGAATCTAAAATCAACCTAAAGTTGGGACAAGTACTCTAAATTATAGAGAAAATGTACAACTTTCCTTTGGGTGTGAATTATAACAATGAACTTTGTATATACTGGTTTAAGGGTTTCATAACTATTAATGCTTCCTTTTGCATTTTTTTTAAATTCTGTATTCCCTTCAGAGACTATAGATTAGAAACTATAGATATAAAAACTGTAGAAAAGAATTATCATCATTGCTTAGCAACTCATGCTGTTGATACTTCTTTTTTCCAGTTGCATGTTAGATGTTTTGGATGGTAAAAAGTAACCAAAACAGTTATGTGAAGGGTAAGAGAAACTTGAAAAAGATTAAATGAATGAATTTCAGTGAGATCCTACTTTCTCACTCTAGGGACAGCCACCGCAAAAACAACCACCTACTGACCTCAGATGGGAGTTGCAGGCTATATATGACAGGTGGTTATATGTGTGAGTACAAATACTCATCAGAAGGAGGCTCAACAAGTAGATTTTGAATGTGGACTAACCCAATATTGCTAGGGACTCTGTAACCTAAGATTAACTATTTAAAGTCAATTTATTATGGTGCAGACAAGCAATGTAAAGGGCACAAGGCAGGGACAACATGTATCAGGATAATCCAAATGGGTGACCATTTACTTCCGAATTCTAAAGATGCTGGAAGTGACGTAGGAGCATTTTCAGCTGGGCTGCCAAAATTAAAAAAAAAAAAAAATCTAGAAAAGAATAGGTTTGGGGGAAACTAAAAAATGTCTGGGGTTTTTTGTTTTGTTTTGTTTTTTTAGATGAAATGGGAAAAAAGTTATTCTGCCTCAACTCAAAATGTCATGTTCAACCAAAAATATATTCTTTTGTATTCAAAAATATATTCCTTGACCTTTTCCACCGTTCTTAGTTTTCAAATTGATATCTGTTTTGTAATGAAAACATTAAAGATTTTGTTGTCATAAGGAAACATTTTGGCATTTCATCAATCCTCATTGCAATGGATACATTTGGGGGATAGAAGTGCAAATATATATAAACATTTTTGTATTCAAGCTGTTGTAAATCCTAATAAAATAGCAGCATTTAATCATTGTTAATACAGGAAAAATGAGTATAATATAGGGGTAACTGTCTCAAATACTTCTTTATGCCTTCAAAACTATGCAAAACAGCCTTCAAAGGAGCAGTTCTGCCCCTCAGTCCTAGGCCTCAGAATTGTCACTGTTCTCTCTGTTAATTGCAATGTGTCAAGTCTTATATAAAAATAATCTGAAGGAGAAAAAAATTAATCTGTGAAAATGTGCTGCAGTATCTTTGGTCTCCTGCCTGCCTTGTGTCCTTGTATTCTTTGGAGCAAGTAAGCTTATGGCAAGAGTCAATTTTGAGGCTTAATTCACAGTAGTTAGTAGTAAAGGTGATGCAACATGCATTTAAATTTCATGTTAGCCCCATGAGTGCGCCATGAGTTGTGAGAGCAAATCACTCGTGACTGTTCATCCTGAAGATCCCATATCCAGAGTGGAGTATTGGCCTTTGAATAGCAACGCACGGCACAAACAATGAAGAAATGCGCGGCCAGGAAAACAAAAACCTCCCGTATCCAGTCCTCATCGCTCTCCTGCCCCTGCTGCAGCAGATTGTTCAAAGCAAAGATCAGACTTATAAGTCACCTATGCACTCACATAACCTAGCCTCCACTCCACTTCATTCTCTTCCCTGTCCCTTTTTTCTCCTTTTCCTTCTTTTTCCTTTTCTCTTTTTGCCTTTCCTTTTTCTTTCCCACTTCTTTTCTCTCTTCTTCCCTCCTGTCCCCTCCCCCCACTGGATGTGGTCGTGTTCACCTGTGAAGGACAAAAGTATATATATGTATAAAGTAAGTATACGTATCTTCCTTATTATAGTCCATTATCAAAAATCTTTCAATATAGTTCTATGCCACAAAGGGAGCTATGAGACAACTCTCCATAGAAGTGATCTGCATATTACATTAGTAAAAACATTAAGTTACTAAGGAAAATGCACAGAGGTGAAGACAGTTAATTATCATCTGGAACAATTTTAAGGAAATGAGCAACATTTTATAATGAATGCTTGTATGTTGAGAAAGTTGATTTCTGCCAAGCTAATACAGAACAGCTAAGGAATCTTACTAATGTCACTGACTGTAACAGGAGACCTCTACCTCTGTTACTAGGAAGGAGGAATATAGGCAAGGCAGCTTGTAGAAAGCCTGAACGCAAGGGGCACCTGTTTAAATTGTGCTGTAGGGTGCAGACTGCAGGCCACACAATGCAAGGCTGCTGATTAGGGAGACAGCAGCACCTGGACCCTGTTGGTAGCAGGCTGTGTCGGGTGACTGGAAGGGGCAGGGTTTAGGTACATACAAGTCCACCCTCTAGGCATAGGCAGGCAGATTAGTGCTGGCTGTTGTAGGGGAGGGAGCTCTGAATGAAGTTAGCTGCTGGAACAGGTTGCAGGTCAAGTGGAATATCTGGGATGCTGGAGGAACAACCCAGCTCTCTAGGGTAGTAGTATTATAGTAGGTAGAGACTCAAGGGGGAGTTTGTACTTGAGCTGGCACAATTTGGTTAGCATTTTGTGTTCAAGCTTGACCAGAAGACTGCATTGTGACTGCAGACAGAGCTGACCCTAGGGGTGTGCAGGGCCTGGGGCATTTCAGCCTGTGTGGAGCCTGTGGGGGGCGGTGAGTGGCCCTGAGTACAAAGCCAGCAGCACGCAGTGGCCACACTGAGTGGTGGTGCCCTCGGCATTTGCCAATGGCACTGTTTATGGGACAGCACAGTGGTGGGGGCCCCCCAAAGTGTGGGGCCTGGGGTGGTCACCCCAATTTTGCACCACTCCCCCTAAGGGATGGCTATGACTACTGGTGAGGTTTGGAGGCCACGTAACAGGGCACCAGGGAGTGCTATGCAGGTTGAGACTTCTTCTGGGCAGGAATGTGAAGGGCTGAGACCCAGGAGCCAAGATCTGGGGCAGTAGACCTGGACTGAGGGACTCAGCCAGAAGAAAAAAAAGGATTAAAGCTGGGGAAGTTAAAATACAGACAAGGGTTCTGCAGCTTAAGGAGGCTAAGTGTTGGTTTAGGGCCTCTTTCCATTTTGGGACCAAGTAATACCTGTGAGGTAAAGGGGTGGTTAAAAGCTACAATTATACTCCTAGGGCCCAGTAGGCATGTTTAGAGTCTGCAAAACCATGGTTTTTTTTCTTGATGAGCAAAGAAACCCTGGGAGACGGCCTTTAAAAGGGGAGTGCCTTTGGAGAAGCATAGCAAACCAGGAGTGAGTTTAGGGGAACGAGGCCCCAGGGGTAGAGCCCAGAGAGGACGCACCAAAGGAACAATTCCCAGCTTCTAGAGGCTGCCTTTCTAGTATGCTGTTGATGACATCAAATGCATTGCAGGTGAGAGAGAGAGAAGGTGAGGAAGGCCAGGGAGTGGCAAACAGGTCTGACCACCGTGCATGGCAGATGCTGGGGTGGATCTCTGAGTCTTGTTACTGACCAGGTAGAGGGAAGTCTCAAGTGTGGAACATTCCTGTCTTGCAGCCATACCTGTTTCCCATCTGTCTCAAACCTACAGTAGGATATTGCTGCTTCAGAATATGACTCTGTAGTGTATTCAGATTGGAAAATATTAAAACCTAAGTTCTTAGAACTAGTCTATTGAATATAATATTGGGGGCATATGGATGCTTTCAAAAACAATTTCACTGTAGTTCAATTGATAAGTGAGGTACTTATCCAAGCACTTGCTCTGGAACAGTGCCTGAGTGCTGACTATTAAATGACTTCCTAGTCATGTCTTGTTGTTGATGTTGTCTAACTATGCACAAGTTTTTTCCAAGGACATCTTCCTCCAAAAAGTACATGTAGGCTACACCCTACAAATAATGAAATAGGGCTTTCTTAAGGATATATGCACCACGTGTGGGACAGAATAATATTTTAACTTTAATTTAAATTAGGTTTGAATCCTTGGGTTGGGGGTCACTGAAACCACAGGCATAGCAGAGATCTAAGTCCCTGTGTGTTTGTATTTAAATTCCATTATAGTTCATGTAAACCTTCAATTTTTTGCTTCTGGCAGTAAGTTTCTCTATCATTACAACTTTACAATATTAATCTATTTAGAATGCAGTAATTGTAACCTATTAGCTGGCCTTGGCCCACTTAAAATGCATCCTTTTATCACCATACACTGTTTCTTTGCTCCACCTGAACTTCTTACCGGAAGTCATCAATGTTAGTATAAGTTGCATCTACCTTAGAGGGGGGAGGAATGGATGAGCAAATACTCCTAGCTCCTGGTCATGCTACAGCTGTTTCCAGCAAGTAGGGAGCAGAAGATGATACCAAAAAAAACTAGCAAAAAACTAGCAATCAATCTTAATCCTAAAAATTGATTCTGAATCCTTATGGCAACACTTCTGAGATTTGAAGCTATTTTAATTGGTGTTTGGGACATATTGAAAATCATGTTGGTATCTAGGTATGAGTTTCAACCTCCTCCCCACAAAAAAAGCCTTAAGCTTTGGAATGTAAAATTAGATTCAGTATCATTTTGAAAGAGAACATGCTACAGTGCTCCCCAAAATGAAAAAGAAAAGATTTCACCTGGTACACTACAATGTAGCACCATTTCTGAAAACGAAAGTTTTAGAGAAAATAACCACACTTCACAAATTCGCTGCACATTACACTGTGGGGCATTACAACTTCCAGAATCGCGGAGTAATGGGAAATGAGGCTTGAATGAACCTTGAGAGGTCATTTAGCCCCTCCCACCAAAGCGGAATCAACTGTAGTTAACTTGCTCCTGATGCACTTATTTAACATGCTCTTAAAGTTGCAATAAAGATTATACAACTTCCCTAGTTAATCTATTCTAGTGCTTAAATATCTCTACAGTTAGGAAGTTCTCTCTGGGAGTATCTGCACATTCATTAATGCACCATAATTATGGTACATTAAGTTTAATACCTGTAATGACGGGTACTAACTTAATGTGCTGTAATCGGTGCTGCTGCGTATTAGCACAGATGAACAGTTCTTTGGTGATGCTACTGCACATTACACTTAATCTATTGTGCATTAGCACAGGCTTTGACTGCCATACTAATGTGCAGTAGAATTAGTCTTCTGCATATTAAGGGTCTTGTGTAGAGATGCCCTCCGAGTACTTAAATCTTCCGTGTTACAATTTAAGCCCATTCTTTCTTGTAAGTTACTCTAGTTCCAGCTTCACCTTTCAGTATCAGTATTAAATCATTTCTATAGATATATTTATTACTTCATCAGCTACTTGATGCTTATTTTTTCCTTTTTTTTTAACTCAGCCAGACAGTTCCATGTATCAGCATTCAAAATGTAGGTCAGTGGAAAATGTTTGGCACTGCTTGTAAATTCTCCTTAGATTTTCTTAAAGTGCTTGCAAGTATAAGCCAATATAGAACATCTGAAAAATATGTACAGCTCAGCAGTGTTTGCTGACAGCTAGCCAAAGAATGATGTGGCAAATCAATCCAAAGAGATTAGCACAGAACAGCTTTCTTTTTTTTACTTAGAAAGAAGAGCCCACTAAACCAAGTTTAAGAAGAAAATCAAGCATATAACTGTCTTGATTAAATACTCTTATAAATGCTAACAAACATAGGACTTGTTGAAGAACACTGTCTGCAATCACTCTGGATATCTGGCAAAAGTGTATGGGTGGTTGTTTCTGTTTTTCAATTTAATGCTTCGCAGCAATAAGTACATAGAAACAGCACCTGTCTTTTATATAAAAAATAATATTTTGGGCAAAATTAAGTACGGTAAACTGTACTCAACTGCATGCTGACCTTCTTATATACATACTGTAATTTCAGATGCACACATGTTAAGTATGTATACAAAACAAGTGTACACACATTTTTCAGTTATGAAAACTTGATCTAAGTTCAGTCACAGACACCATCAGTATAATTGTGTAATTGTCAGTGACTCTTGAAAAGCAATGGCAACAAATATGGAAAAAAAAATATTTTAAAAGGAATTGTGTACATCAAAACCTCATTTGGTTGTTCTGTATTGTAGATATGAATTAATACGATTGCATAAGAAATATACTTCCACTTTATTAGTGGGTCAAAAATATGTGTTTTTGCTACAATATCTATATTCCATGATTATCCTTTCATTCAGATTAGTGTCAAGTCTTACTTGGAAGTATGACTTTTGAGTATTCTCTTTTGAACATTTCTAAGTTGTAAATAAGACTCAGTAGAGATTCTATAGAATAGTTAATGTCACAACATAATTTTCAACCTAGGTACATAAAGGACCCTAATAAAACCTTGGTTTTTGTAAACCAAGCTTTCAGTGACACTGAGATTTGGAATGGTCAGTAAGGAAAGACTTAAGGTTGCTAACCTGGATATTTCTGTAGTGGATAACTTGCAAGATCAATACATTTCTGCAAATGTTTGCCCGTGATCACCAGGGATCCGGGTTTTCTGTTCCTCCTGGAAAAAACATAGTAAAGAGCAGATTTTACCTTTTACGAGAGGCAATCCTGGATTTCTCATTTTTACCAGACAAACCCATGGATTTTGCAGTTTTGCAATGAGCTCCCTGCAGGCTGGCAAAGTTCCAGCCTGCAGGGGGCTGGGAGGGAGCAGGAGGAGGGTAGTAAGATAGGGAGCAACACGTGCATGTACATGGATGTGGCCCTAGGCAGCCTGGAGAGCAGCTCCTGGAGGTGGAGGGGAGGGGGGCAGGAGGGGGAGGATTGACGTCCTGGGAGGGAAGGAACTGGGTGGGAGTGGGGCTCCTGTCCAGCTGGGTGGAGCTTGGGGCCTGGGGCTGCAATGCATGGTTGCAAGGCCCTAGCAGGGAGTGGGATGGGGCCGTGGGTGGCTTGTCTGGGTGGGGCTGGCTCCCCACTGTGGCATGTACTCCTGAGGGGGGCCACCCCCTAGATCTGTGTGCAGGGCGGCTGCGGGCTCGGGGTCCCACCCTCTGTCATCTTCTGGGGCCTCTGCAGCCCACTGGGCACAACGCGGTGCAGCAAGGAACAGTGGAGCCATGCAGAGAAGCTGCCTGCCACTGCAAGCTCTGTACTGCCCTGGCGACATCCCCTCTGCATGCACAGCTGCAAGGAGGGCAGCAGTGTGGGGTTGCCCCCCTCAAAGCAGCCGCATGCAGGGGATGCAGCACCAGGGCAGAGCAGAGCTTGCGCTGGCAGGCAGCTTCTCTGCATGGCCCTGCTGTTCCTTGCTGTGCTGGGTTGCATCTGGGGGCTGTGGAGGCCCCGGGGGAGGGCAGCAGAGCAGGAGCCTGATCCCACAGCTTCCTCACACACAAATCTGGGGGGCATAGGCCCCCTGCCCCCATCTGGAGTGTGTGGCCCAGCATTGAGCCAGCCCTCACCTGAGCCTGCAGCAGAGGGGAATGAGGGCAGGGTGCTGTGGACCCAGGTCTGTAGTCCTGGCAGCTGGAGGCCCCCTTCCTGGCAGGGCTGGGGGAGTAGGGGCTGTGGTTGGGGGGGAAGGGGCACCAGCAAGGCTGTGAGGATGGTGGGGAGGGGGGAGAGGCATGACCAGGGCAAGGGGGCTGTGGGAGGCCTTTAATCTTAATCACAGATTTGGGGGTTTTATCACAGAATTTGCTATTTTTTATCAGGGAAAACCAGGATCCCTGGTGATGACTTATCATTTGGGTAAGCTGTTAAGTATTGACTGTGATTAGAAGTTTTAAATGAATGATCTAGTACCAATCAGCTTTGTGATAAGTGCTGTCCAGCAGCATCTCAAATTACTGTTGGAATTTGCATTTATCAGGAGAATCCAAGTTCCCCCCTGCATCTCCAAGTGTTGTCAAGTGATAAGGAGAATGGTAAAACTGGACTGTCACGTTGTGAGCTAGATCTAAAGACTTGCAGGTTTGCTTGTTCTAAACCATGTACTGCAACAGCATCCAAATGGAGCCCAGTGATTTTTCAGCCATAAGGCCTGATCCAAAATCAGTTGATTTCAATGGAAAAGCTTCCATTGAGTCCAGTGGACTTCCATCAGGCCCAAGACTAAGCAAGTTCAAGTGACTACCCTCTATCCCAAAGGCAGTAAACGATAGATTGGTAGGGAGCTGCACACACAAGTGCTCTTGGAGATCAAAGTCCTCTCTTGTAGGATTTTTCATAGAACCTAAACTTCTAAGGGGATTTTGAAGTCTTGGTGCCAGTCCTGTGACCTGAATTTTGAAGGGGTTAGGCTGAAGTAGTTCGCATCAACTAAGTGCTAAGAGGCCATTCATAAGGGGAGGGTGAGGTTTGTTCTTTTTTTTTTTTTTTTTTGGCACCGCTTATGTAGGTCAATGATCTGCACATTTTGACTTTGTTCTCTGGCATGTGCCCAAATGTGGTCAAGACAGACAACTTAGTTGCAGTCTTGTCAGTGTCTCAAACTCATTTGACTCTGTAAATTATAGCTGGCTTTTTGAAGCACTGTTGGAGTCTACATCCCGTAGCGAGGGCAGTCAGAGTACCCCCGAGAATTCCAGTGCTGCTGTGGTACTTGGCAACTCGAGCACTGAGCTGTTTCCTAAGACTACAGGCACACCGGAAGGTGACATCTTGGCCCCATATCTGTCCTGATCATGGACCATATATTCAGACAATGGGTGGTTCAGTCTAGTTCCCAACAGACTTCTTTCCCCATGTCCTACAAAGCAGTGTTTGCCAGTGGTGCTGTTCTATTTGAATCTGATCATGGCTTTACACAGATGATACTTAAATGATTTGATGAAATCAGTGCACAACAGTGCTCAACACTGAAAAATGCAAGGTTCTCCACCTTGGGAGGAAAAATCTGCAGCATGCTCGTAGGCTCGGTAGTGCTTGTCACAACCCAAGGGTGTGATTTTGTGTGCGCGCGCTTTGGCACTGCTAAATTATTTCCCGCCACGAGGAGCTTTCTTTGCAAGGTGCATTTCTCAGTTGCAAAGAGAAAACCCCGGTGCA
>NW_005842205.1:106338-112705 GCF_000455745.1 Alligator sinensis | reverse complement strand
AATGCGATGCGGCGGCTAGTAAAGCGACCAAAACGCTGGCTTGCATCCATAGATGCTTCTCAAGCAAATCCCAGGACGTCATTCTCCCGCTGTACTCGGCCTTGGTGAGGCTGCAGCTGGAGTACTGCATCCAGTTTTGGGCTCCAAAATTCAAAAAGGATGTGGAGAAGCTTGAGTGGGTGCAGAGGAGAGCCACATACATGATCAGAGGTCAGGAAAACAGACCTTATGATGAGAGACTGAGAGCCATGGGGCTATTCAGCCTGGAAAAGCGCAGGCTCAGGGGTGATCTGGTGGCCACCTATAAGTTTGTCAGGGGTGCTTATCAGGATCTGGGGGAACATCTGTTCACCAGAGCACCCCAAGGGATGACAAGATCGAACGGTCACAAACTCCACTGTGACTGATTCAGGTTGGACATAAGAAAGAACTTCTTCACTGTCTGAGCCCCCAAGGTCTGGAATAGACTGCTGCCGGAGGTGGTTCAAGCACCCACTTTGAACACCTTCAGGACACATTTGGATACTTATCTTGCTGGGATCCTATGATCCCTGCTGACTTCCTGGCCCTGGGGCAGGGGGCTGGACACGATGATCCTCCAGGGTCCCTTCCAGCTCAAATGTCTATGAAATCTATGAAACATAGGCCCTGAAAGCAAACCTGGCCAAAATGAAAGTCATAGCCTTGGGCAAGCAGGAACAATCAGTTCTGAAGGAAAGATGTTACAATTTGTTATGAAGTTTCTAAGACAGTCAACGCTGAAACTGGTGTTCAGCATTGAAAAACCTTGGTTTTCTATTGCCATAGCTTCATGAAAAAAATTGAGCAGATAAAGGTATTTCTTATGCAACTAAATTAAGGCTTTCCAGCACCACCAGCTAGGCTATTTTCTGTGGGTCCCAAACCCAGCTTTTCTCAGCCAAAATCTGGCCACCATCTGTGCTTTTGGCTGTACTTAACTCCACTCTATTGTATAGTGCCAAGTCATAGGTCTTGTATCACCACCATGTATACTTCCTTGAGCACCTTAATCAGCGCTGCTTCTGCACCATTCTCAAGATCCGCTGGCAGGATTATGTCACCGATGTGGAGGTGCTACAAAGAGCCAATACCACCAGTATGGAGGCAATTATCATGCAGACTCAGCTGCGATGGGCAGGCCACATGGCCCAAATGGATAACAACTGTGTACCAAAGGCCATGCTGTACAGGGAACTGATGACTGGGAAATGCAACAGAGGGGCCTCGTGCAAGTGCTTCAAGGACAGTCTGAAGAGGTCCTTTTCTTCCTGCAGTATTGACCACAAACTGTGGGAAACAGGCTGCAGATTGTGATGCCTAGTAGCTCCAAATCAAAAAGGCAACCATCTTCTTCAAATGTCAGTGCAGAGTCAGCATTGCGAAGAGTAGTAGAAGGAAAGTTGCACCCTCATCTAGCAGCAATCAGCCATACACGTGTAACCATTGCAGCAGGATTTGCCTGTCTGCAATTGGACTGATTAGTCACCAATGGGCCTACAATGGGCATGGGCTGTTACCTTCCTAACATCTTTGAGAAGAACTACCAAAAACTATGAATCCATTGTGAAGGATTGACAAGGAGGATCGACAAGATTAGCACTGACATGCTGTTCTAAGAGTCCACAGAAGACCTTCTGGCCTGTCCAAGACGATATGAACAGGTGAAATAGCTTAATGACCAGCTTCCACAATTAAATCTGTAGCATTTGGTTCAGGTTTCTCTGCATGCTCCAGGAGCTAGGAAGCAATTAAGAAGATGCCCTCAAAGGTAATCCTGTCAATACCCTCTTAAATCTAAAGTTCTCTCCCCCATCCAGATACTATCTGCCTTGCAGAAAATCATACCCAGTGGTGACAAAATGTCATTCAGGTGGTAAGGCTCTATTGTCAATGGGATACCACATGATGATGATGCAGATGACAGTATGCTGGGATCTGATCATAGAAACAGATGACGGAAGGAAAAAGCAACCTGCCCACCAATGCTGCTGAACTCTTGGAATGACAAGGAGTCAATGAGCTCTATGGGGCAAGTTCTGTCCTTATTTACACAGTTGCAACTCAGATGAAGTCAGTGCAATGTCTGTTGATTAGGTACAATGGAAAAGAATGGGAAGTTACCAATGTCTTACAAATATTTGTCTGTCTACCAGAAAAATAAATTGTAAATGCCCAAATCTGCCCATAAGATGTTACTTGATGCAAAATGACTACCGTGTTTGCCCAAACACTCATGATACTGTCCTTTTGTAAGGTAAGGGGCTTGGTGTATACAGAGCAGTAAGAATACATGCCAAAAACTTACACTTGAAGTGCATAATAAGCCCCAGTTTTGTACCTTTCCTGCCAAGGCATGTTTGAGTACCCCTACCTAGCTATTTAAAGCAACGTTATGTATAGCAAAGCCTGTTCCAATAGCTCTGTGAGGCATGATCTGACTTACTGCATGTTCATTAAGGATTTCTGTTTGAAATAGTGTTTGAAATTTGACTTTTCCCAAGTTTCCCCTAATGCATCTATTAACATTCTCCTGCAACAATCAATAAAATACTGTTCATACTCTGTGTTTGACAAAGCAAAAATCAGGCTCTCCTGTTTTATGCTATTCCATGGCATTTGACCAGAATTAGGGAGTGAGAGAGTTTTTTCCTCTCAGATTAAAGAGAAATCTCTATAAATTCTAAATGACACAACGCTGTAGCTTTGCAGCAGCTGGTGTGTGTATGAAAGTCTGAGTGTGCCTTTTGTTTCCTTAAGGGAACATTTCTTCTGCATGGGAATTGTAAACCTCACTTAGCTTTGTTCCAAGAATGAGAGAGGTGGTAAGAAAGTCTGTTAGCGGTGCCTAATTTCCATCTACACAGCCTAGACTAGTAAAATGTAATCAGCCTATTCATTGACTGGGGTGGTTTAAAACATATGCGTGATTTGATACAAAATTGACTATTGCCTTAATTATAAGTATAGTGTAAATATACATTGTAATCATCTAGGCATTGGATCAAGATGATACTGAGAGTGGTCACAATCAAAACCGTTTTCATAGATTTCATAAACATTAGGGGATGGAAGGGACCTCATGAGATCATCGAGTCTAGCCCAGCTGCTAGAGGCAGAAAGTCTGCTGGGGTCAAACGATCCCAGCAAGATAAGCATCCAAAAGTGGAAACTTGGTCATAGTACTTGGGAAGAGTCTGAGAGTATTGCATGGGTATACAGGGAGAAAATTAGGAAGGCTAAGGCATCATTGGAGATGCAACTGACCAGGGACATAAAATGCAATAAATATTTCTTAAAGTATTTCAAGTAAGAGGAAAACCAAAGAAACCATAGGTCCCTTATGGAACAGGGAAGGAAGTCTAGTTAGGGTATAAGGAAGGCTGAGGTATTTAATGCCTTTTTTAACTTAAGTCTTCACAAATAGGGTCAGCAACCAGACGGTGAGTATAGCTGGCAGCAAAAATAGGGAGGAGATAAACAGCCTAGAGTTGTAGAAGAACATGTTAGGGATTACTTAGAGAACCTAGATGCTTTCAAGTCAGCAGGGCCAGGTGGGATGCACCCTAGGGGCACCTATACATGTGATGAACATCTGCTCCAATGCATGTCAATTAGCATGCACTGGATCAGCCTTAGTTAATCCAAGTCTTCTGAAGCATGCTAATTAGCACACTCCAGTAGCCTCCACGTCATTTCAAAATGGCAGTGGGGGCACTAACTAAGCTCACTGAACAAGCTTTAGTTAAAGTGCCCCTGCCACCATTTAACAAGAACCAGGAAGGTGTCTGGGACAGAAGTTTCATAAACTGGTTTGACCCAAATTAGTTAAGTCTGATACTACATTCAACCAAGTTTATCATAAACCAATTAAAGCTGTTTTGAACTGGTTTACATGCACCGAGCTTCTGTTCTGTTGCACTAAGTACAGATAGTCAAAAAGCCCAAGGCTGAATCGATTCAGTCATTGCAGGTTATTTTAAACTGCACAGATTAAATTGAAACAGAAGTGAACAGACATTTACCTTTGATTTAGTGGATCGGGACAGAAGCCAGGGGGTGTTAGAGCACAGCCACCTGGCACATAGTCAGTATGGACCATTTATTCACTTCCTCTTCCTGCAGCTGCTGAGGTCTCTGGGATTTGCAACCCAGAATTACAGCATCAGGACTCTGCAGGGTTGCTCATCACTTCTTCCTGCTTCTAGCTGCCTCTGGGATTTGTAGTCCACACTTGCAGCCAGCAGTAAGTTTGAGCAGGGGAAAGGGTGTTTAACCTCTCTCCCTGGCCCCAGACCTCAGCCGGGGTTTGCTGGGGGGGGGCAGACCCCTTGTAGACTGGGTTGCATCCCCAGCCAGGCTTGCCACCACCCCTTGTCAGCCAGCCCCATGAATGCTGCATGCTCCGGGGGGGGGCACAGCAAGCTTCCACAGGCACTGGTGGTGCTGTCGATGGCAGGAGCGTGGCAGTCGCAAGAGGTGAGTTCCCACAGGTGGCCACGGTGCCGTTGGCGGCAGGTGAAGTGTTAGGGGCAGGGGCAAATGCCAACCACTGGTTTGCGACCACTCGCAGACACCACCAGCAGCGGCCAGTGGTGTTCAGGGACCACCTGCAGACGCTGCTGGTGGTGTCAGTGGCAAGGTGGGGGGTAGCGAGCAGCAAGTGTTGGCAGCACCTTTTTGTGGGGGTGTACCACCAAGCTCAGGGGGTGCACATGTACCCACGTACACCCCCTATGCATTGCCAATGGCCAGCCCTCACTGCTCCAACTAGGGAGCAGAGGGACGTGGCCAGCCCTGCTCTCTGGAGCAGACAGCACAACCCAGCCCAGGGCTGGAAAGCATACTGAGATGCTGGAGGACTGTGATTTAACTTGAACCAGGAAGGGGTCTGGGACAGAAGTTTCATAAACCAGTTTGACCCAAATCAGTTAAGTCTGATACTGCATTCAACCAGGCTTATCTTAAACCAGTTTCAGCCATTTTGAAACTGGTTTATGTGCACTGAGCTTCTGTTCTGTTACAGGTTTAAACCAGTTTCTGGTCTACGTGAGACTTCTGTCCCTAGCCTAGAGGTTTGTATGTGGGAACTGCAGCACTTGGCAATATGGTTCCTTGTGTTCCAATTAAAACCGAACTTTCTGCATGCAGTAACATACTGATCTATATTTCTTCTGTTGTGTCTTTGCATTTAAACCTGTGTCTTTCAAGAGTCCTATTCTCTTTTGGCATGCAATAATCCTCTGATTTGGATAGTATTTTACTTAATTTCATAATTTGACCTTTTTCAAAGGTAAAGGTGTTGTAAAGAACCAGGGCTTCCTCCCCCATGCAGGAAGATAGAGGATTTTACTTAATCATTTTTCTCTTCTGCCCTTGTGACTGTTAGGCAGTCAAACTTTATCCAAAAGCCTTCCAGTTCTGTGCCATATTGTTTGCTCTCAGGTTCCAACTTCTTCGGGTTGGATCTCAAAAGTCTTTCAAGGTTGGTCTCATTCCCACTTCTGATGCCATATAATGACCATTTGGTTCAATAGACACCCAATGGCCAAGGAGAACTAAAAAACAAACCTTATTTGTAGAGCAGTTGGCAACTTCTTCTGACCTTTGGTCTCTAACAGCTACCAGTACCTGACCATCTCCCAATACTCTAACTTTTCTAAATTAAGGAGTGTCTCTACTTCATCACTTTTATCACTGCACCTGCCAGCCCTACTTCTTAAAATCTAGATTCTTCTTCTATCTGGACTATCTTTTATAACTCTAATGTCTCTCAGTGGGTTAGCAGCTTTGTCTATCCCTTTTGATCTCTTCAATCCATCTTTGCCCCCTTCTTTCCTCTCCCTTTCCCTTCCCTTTCTATTTAAATGACTTTATTCCTTTCTACTTCATACCCCTGTTCTCTTCATTCATAGCATCTGACAAGGAAGCTGTAGCATACAAAAGCTCATGCATCTCTGAATTAGTTTTTAAGGTGCCATCCTGCATTACCTTCTGCAGTGGTCATAGGAGATACTTGACAGTATTGGGGGTGCTATTAGCAACTCTCAAACTGACTAGTGCCTATTGTTTTCAAAACTTCTAATAGTCAATTTAGGGTAAATGTTAGAAGCCTTAAAAATGACAGGAGCAGGTCAGTTTCTGGGGTGCTGTTAGATACCTGTTGTGACACTGTCCAGCTCCCATCATTCTAATAGCAGCCCTTTGGCAGCTGCTTCCCTTTCACTGTTTCTGAATATAGCCAGTAACAAGTAAACCAGTGCTGCAACAGAGCAGCTGAGCACTTGAGGCATCAGCAATGCACAGTGGCAGTGGTGACTTCCTGTTGCTAGTGCCACAGGTGGGGCTG
>NW_005842205.1:98704-106319 GCF_000455745.1 Alligator sinensis | reverse complement strand
CGCCCCCCATAAGTCAGCACCCAGGGCTACTGTCCCAGTTGCCCTGTCTTAGTTATACTACTGGTAAACTAGTTAGTAAGCAGAGAGTGGGTCTGAAAGATGTTAAGCCATTTAAAAGTGGAATAAATTGTATAGATATTTTATACTGGTCTTATCGTTATGTAGACAACTTTTATTATTCTTGCTTTATAGGAGACAAACCAATTAAAAGAAAGTAGAATTTGCCAAATACATCTGTGATATATTTCCAGTGACAGTGATAGATATGCAGAGTTGAATTTCCTCAGTCTGGAGTTTTCAATGATTGTTTTTTAAAGATTATGTTTATTGAAATGTCCGTTATGAAAATATCTCTCTTTATTTTTCATGCTGATGAATTGAGTAAAGTCCATTCATTTGTAACAAGTAAAGAAAGTCTGTGTCTAGTTTTATCTTTGGTCTATTATGTTCTCCTGATTCTTTTGATTAAATGATATTTTGTACTTACTAGCTGTACTCCAATGACACCGTATGGGTGAATATGGTTGTCTTAAATTTCTGTTTAAAAGGATCATTACCTTAACTAGTGAAGATAAAAGGTTGTAAAATTAAAGAAAGGGTGTTTAAAAGACCGCAAGTTCAGAAACAGAATTTTTTTACAACAAAAGTAAACCAAAAAAATGATGTACCTTGCTTCACTGATTACATTCATACTAAAAGCGAAGTAGCAATTCTAACTGGTTTGGTGTGTGGCCAGCTGTGGGCTGTTTCTAGTGTTCTTTATTGGGATCACTAAGATCTGAACTGCATGAGAAGGCAATTTCTAGAAGTCAGTGAACATTCAGTACAAAATCTCATGAGCTATACTTGCGTATCTCTATCTTTTGTCTGAGTGAATTACTGATGGTAGGGGTTTCAGACTTCACAGGTATCAGTCAAAATTGTAATGACAGTTCTTCATAGGATTTGCATTGGGATGTATGATGCTGCACTCAGGCCTGGTTTCTCACTTATGTCTCTCCTCCAACATGTGCAAGGGAGACACGGTAGTAGCATGATTTTGAGGCTGGTTCTAACAGCTCCAGTTTAGAGGCATGCCTCTAAGCTGTGAATTCTGGCCGCTTCCCTCTGAACCCTCTCTGTTCCTAATCTGCCTGTTATGACTGTTTATTTGAAAAGTTTCCAGTGTGCAGAAGAACGCATGGGCTGTTCATTGTATCTTTGTACCACTAAAATAACTCAAAGAGGAAAGACGCAGCCAGACATTTCCTTTTGAATGTGACTGCTCTAATTCATAGGTTTTTTTCCATCAAATCTGAAGTTCAGACTACTTAAAACATACGGTCATCCTCTTTTCCCCTCCATTCTCATTTTCCAGGTTAAATACTTTATCAAATGTGTAAGAATGGGAAGTATATCTAGTTGCTTGCAAGTCCAACATAAAAGCTGTTTAACTAATTCAGTAATTAACTTCTGTGGGCCTGAGAAGTTAAACCAGTATTTTATTATTGCATAGGACCTGCCAAAACTCTGAATTTGCACAAAAAGCTAAGGATAATATGGAGGGTAGAGGTTACTGCTTGTTTCTCATAGGCTAGTGCTTATCTTTTATATTCTCATTCAAATCTGTTGGCTCTATGCTGATCCTGTACTTGTTTAGCCTTAGTACAGACAGTCAAAAAGCCTGAGGCTGAATCAACTTAATCTTCAGAGGTTAGTCTAAAATGCATAGATTGAACTGATAAGCAAGTGAACAGACATTCACTTTTGATTCCAGAAATACAGCCACATGCCTGTAGTAGCCCAAGCTGGGAGCACTAAAGCTTGCCTCACTGCTCAGCTGGAGCAAACAGCTAGGGCCAAGGCTAGCCTGCCCACCCTACAAGGGGGCAGTTATGGGGGAGGTGCACAGCATCCTGGGATGCTGGAGGACTACGAGTTAACTTGACTCTGGAGGAGATCTGGGACAGAAGTTCAATAAACCGATTTAACCTAAATCAGTAAAGTCTGATACTACATCCATCCAGGTTTATCTTAAGCCAATTTTGGCCATTTTAAAAGTGGGTTATGTGCACTGAATTTCTGTTGTATTACAGATTTGAACTGGCTTCCAATCACTTACACAGGTTTGGGTGTTACTTTTGTCCCTAGCCAAGGTGACTAGGCTGTTAAACAAAACAGCTGTAAATTGTATTTGCTAACATTATTTTCAACTTGTTTGTCCAGGCTAATAAGATGGCACATGCATCACTTTTACAGGGCAAACTGTACTCTAGGGAAGGGGCAGGCATTTATTTTGGGAAGAGGGCCGCTTACTGAGTTTTGGCAAGCCATCAAGCACCGCATGATAGGCAGCCAGGGGCAGATAAATATTAGTTTTCTAAATTTTTTTAGGGGTCTCGCGGGCTGGATAGAATGGCCTGACAGGCCACATCCAGCCCCTGGGCCGCATTTTGCCCGCCTCTGCTCTAGGGTTTGTCTATAACACCTTCATGATGAGCCCAGGATTATCAGAGAAGCACATTCTGTCCCATTATTCCCACTCAATTTGCATCAAATCCTGAAGTGAGGGAAGATTCAGTTACACCGAGCATGGGCCTGTAGGCAGGGCCAGATGCACTCGTACACTTTCACCACCCCTCAATGATTCCTGTTCCACCCAAAGCTTAAAACCAACTGTCTGGCAGTGGCAACAGCATTTTAAGCCAGGCAGTGCTGAGGCAGTCAGTTGACTTGATGGTTCATTATAATCTACCTGATCCCTTCTAAATTCTTCATTCAACAGGTATTAATGACCCTCTCCTTTTTAATGGTTGTGATGTTCTGCCAATCAAGCTGTCCTTTGATCTGAAATTCTCCTGTCAGTTAGCTGTTCCCGGTAATGAAGCTTGTATTTCAAAGCCCTGCTGACTGTTTTTAACTTATCCAAATAAAGTTATATTTGTTTTTGCTTCAATCTTAAACTGATTAATACAACCCTGGGCCCCTGGAGTATGAGTAATACTTCTATTTTATTTATAATTGTAGAAAAAAAATGTGTTGTTTTATACTTAATGATGGACTTCACCATCTGCACCCCCTTTCAAAATTGTAGATCTGCCCATGGTTATAATCATGCTTTAGACAGAGCACTGAGGAACCAAGCTGTGCACGTGCTCTGGGTAAGGCTGTCTTGTTTCATGGATTTGGTGCATATGGACCAGGAACCATTGACCTTTTTATAGTGGTTTTGGACTCTGCATGATAGTGTAGACAAGCCTATCAGGATAGCATTCACTATCCTGCCCAGGGCAGGGGGTCAGACCTGATGATCTGTTTAGGTTCCTTCGGACCCTAAGTACTATGAAACTATCCTAATCCACCCAGTGAGGGAAGTTCTAGAAGCATTGACCAGATCTTCAGATATCCACCCTCTTGTTTCTCAGAAAGAATACTCCAACCTGCTTGTTACAATTCTAAGTTCTTTTCTTCTGGCAGCTTGTAGCAGTGGCTAAACTACTTAAAACCAGCTTCTGCATGTGCGGGCCGGGAGTGGGCCGGGCCCTTTTTCACGCCGCGCGGGCTGTGGCCAGCAGCCTGGGCACGCTGGGTCGGAGAGAACAGGCGACACGCTGGAATTAGGCACGGACGCTTAATGGTTGATTCAAGATTGTTTACTTACACCGAAGATGGTCGTGGTGTAGGCTGGACAGTTTCCCAGGCACAGCTCCGCTTAAATCCTTGTTTGAGGACTCGGACAATATTCGGATCACTCCCACGGAGTTGTCAAGGCTCCGTGGATCCTTTTGCACGCAGGGAGAGGGCTACGTCGAGAATTGCGAACGGCAACGGGGAGAGGCTAGAGGCTGATCAGACCCCTGTTGCCTGCTTGAAATGCACTGGGTCCGATAGGCTCCGCAGCGCTTAGAGATCTTCACACAGTGTGAAGTCTCCTCCTCCTGGCGTTCGTGGAGTTCTCCAACTTGGGCGGAAACCACTCAAGCCTTTTATACGGCTAGCAAGCCAATCACTAGCCGCCACGTGTGAATAATTTCACGCAAGCCAATAATGGGACTCGAATTAGAATACGAATGGCGGGAACTCTTTGCAACGAGCATTTCTGTGCTGCAACAAAGAAATGCACCCTGCAAAGAAAGCTACAAATTGGCGGGAATTCTTTTGCACCGGGGCTTTCCTCTGCAGCAGAAAACTCCACTGTGCAAAGAAGCTGCAATTTAGCGGGAACATAAATCAGTGGTGCCAAAGCGCACACAAAACAAAAATCACACCTTTGGGTTGTGACACTGCAAAGCAAGGATTTCTCCCCCAACCACACAAGTCAGAGAAAGGGATAAAGGAAAAATATATAAGCACTTGTTACCACCAAACCTGGATACAGTAGAACCAGGATCCTTTGCAGAGTGAAATTCTTCATCCCTGCTGCAAGAATGTAGGTTTATAAAGTATGTGAGAGTGTATACAGCACAATAAAAAGCTGTGCCAGTCTCTTGAGGTTCCCCAGCTAGTTGCCATGATTTTCATTTCACAAGAGGCTGTTTCACCAAGCACGTGAGCTCCAGAGCTGATAGGAAAAGCAGCACTCTGAAGTGAAAGGTGCAGGAACCAGCTGAGTCACTCATGGTTAATTTGGCAACTTGTTGCAAATTAAGCAGTATGAAAAACCCGTTTTCTGTTGTATTCCCATGTAGGCTTTGGTGAGTTCCATTTTGCTCAGTTACCTCCATCAGTAGGTTGGAAGAAGCAGATTTCACTGCTGTAGTATACACTTCCTGTTAGAGACTCCTCTAACACTGTTGACCCCATTCACTTTTCCAGGTACAGAGTCCTTTAATGGTAACCTATTGAAGGTTGGCTTTAATTTTCCATGGAGAGGGTGAGTACAGTCAGAGATGACCAGAGTAGGGTGCAGGGCCTGGGGCAAATCAGCCTATGTGGGGCCCTGCTCCCGGACGCAAAGAAGCTGGAGGTGGATTTGGCGGTGGGGTGCCGAGCGGCGAAATGTGAAGCCAGCAGCAGCATAGAGTTGCCGCAGCCACTCCGCCCTGGTCTGCGGGGCCACCTAAAGTGCAGGGCCTGGGGAGGTCGCCCTGATTCATCCCCTTCTCTAGGGACAGCCCTGAGTACAGTTACCCTGAAACAGCTGGTACACTAAAAATTCCTGCTTTTGTTTATCTTATTGTAACTTGTTTATATTTTTAGCTTTCTTAGGACAAGATAAAATGTTGTATTTCTCTAGGATAAAGTAGTTTTTTTCCTCAGATTTTTTTCCTTCACCTGCAACATAAAGCAATGTAGAAAATGACAGTCTGTTTGTGTAACTAGGCCCCCGATAGATTTGGGTGACTGCACTTTGACATACTGCTCTCTTGACAGTTTTCCTTTAATAGCATAACTAAGCTAGCTTTGTGTCATGCCATATAAATGTTTCAGTTAAGGTTTGATTGCACTAAGCATTTAATGTAATAATTAACTCATAGTGACTCTAAAACTGTAAGTTTATCCTCATTAACTTTAGTTAGTGACTTCTACTTGGCATGGGAGGTTCAAGATTCAGCTACTATTCACTCTGTTGTTAAAAGTAAACAAAGTTTAAGTTCTTTGCTACTAATGTCAAAGTAACTGGTTATAGCTTATGAAAAGAAAAATACAGTATATATTCCAGAGAATGGCTTAGGATACATTCTAGCAGGGCTTTGATTTTGCCGGGGGATCTTTCCACACTGGCTGGCTTGCACCAGAATTCACTATATAAAGAGCTTTGCAAAACTCTCCCCTGAGGCAATTAAGTTGTATTTATATTACACCAATGGGAAACTGATGCACAGCATGTTGAGTAACTTGTTCAGGGCCACAAAGCAAGGCACCTAACAAACTGCAGTTGAACTGGGACTCCTATTTGGCTTTTTTGTGCATAATTCACTAGATCAATAATGCATGTTATGCTAAGCAGTTTGCAGATTGCAGCATGCCCCACATGCCTGTGTAGTGCTAGCAAAACCTTGATGATTGGTATTCATGGTAGTCTGCAAGACATTTTGAGGGGTGAAAATGATGTATTCTTCCAAGAAGTTTAGGAACCTCTGTGCTAGACCAGGGTACACCTCTGCAGTGCTCCACAATGCTGTGCCTACTCTAAGTTCTGGTGCTTAGGATGAAGAAGGAAACACAAAGGGAACTGAAAAAAAGGATGTTAAACTGAGAAAAGAGGTTATTGACAAAGAGAACCCATTAATACAGATCCTCGTATTAAATCCTACTGTGAGATCACTTGCTAGGGTAGGTCACAGTAGTAGATTCAGAGATGTACTTGGATTTACACATAAAGAGGTAATAGCCTCAATTTGTATTTGGTGTTCTGAGAGAAAACAGTGATCAAGGACAGGAGAAAGTGGTGAAAGAGTAAAATTGCTATAGATTAACTTCTGATGTATATTTATGTTGGGTGGGCAAGTAGAATTGAGAGGCTATTTATTTATATAGCACCAAAGGTATGTAAAAACCTGCATGCCCCGCTGGCTGGCACAACCATTTATTATGGCAGGTAAAACAGCCCTCTGTTTAAAGTTTGACTTTTCTAAGTCTGTAAAATCCTTGGGCTTGTTTGAATAGGTGCAATCTTTTCTGTACTCATGGGTGATCTAGATTGTGTTAGCATTTCAGCATTTGAGTAAGATATTGCTGAGAAGATCCAACTGTCTGAGAATATTATCAGATTGTTAACCTGTTGTTGTGCATAACCAGGACTCGAACTACGGTTCTAACCATCCCCTAATCAATATTTTGATATCTATCTTGACAAGTACAAGATAGCTACTGCCTTTTGAGAAGCAACGTTTAAAAAGTTATTTAAAGGAAGTTTACCTCACTAGAACAGCATGGACAAAAACTCACCAGTCAAAGAGACTGAAAGGTGTATATACAGTGTCAATGGCAATGTGTACGGGGTGCACACGGGTGCATGTGTACCCCCTGAGATTGGCGGTGCATTCCCTGTGATTGGGTGCTGCCGGCAGCATCAGATGTTAAACTGTCAGTGTCGACCGCTTGCCACCCCCCCTGCTCCCTCTCCACCGACACCACTGGCAGCATCTGTGGGCAGTTGCCAATTGCTGCTGGCCACCACCAACACTGCTGACAGTGTCTGCAGGTGGTTGCCACTCCCCCCCCCCAACACCACCATGGCCACCTGCAGGAGCTCACTGCTCACCACTGCCACACCCCCGCTGCCTATGAGTGGTCACCATGCCCACCCACCCCCATTCTCCAGGAGCACACATTGTTCATGTACAGAGTTATCTGATAGCCTGTTGTCAAACTGACGGGCTCAAGGGACCACTTCCTATATAGGGTACAGACGGAAGCGCAGCTCCCAGCTATAACTCAGAAGAATTTCTGCAAAGAGTTCTGAGTTGCGTTACCACAGACCAGACAGAAGTTCACTCCTGGTTCCAGAGAGGAGAATAGGCTGGGAACCTGCAGCCAGGTTCCCATAGCAATGGCCACAGCTCCTTTGCCAGCGCTCACTCTTTTCAGAATGGGAAGGGGAAAAGGCAGCAGAGGAAGCTTGTTTTGGGAGTTTCCAAGTTGGTGCTGAAGGGTGGGGTGGGTGAACTGGAGCTCCCCCCCCCCCCCACCC
>NW_005842205.1:88997-98673 GCF_000455745.1 Alligator sinensis | reverse complement strand
CCTCTAGGTGGGGCTGAAAAAACCCCAGACTGAACTCCCTCCACTCCCTTCCTTTCCCACCCCCCTTCTGAAAACAGAGACAGGCTGGGAGGTCCCCAGGCACAAGTTACAGAAGATGCTACGTTTTGAAATGTCTTCATCTGATACCTCACCCAACGAGGGATCAGATTTTCACCCAGTCAACCATTTGTGAAGCTGTCTGCAGCCATCCACTTGTGTTTGGTCACAGCTATAAACTATTTTCTGGGGCCAGATTGGGGAAAAATCATCACTTCTGTCTGCACCCATGGTGGAAATATGACCTCTCAAGCTATAACCATCACCATAGTTTTCATCCAACCCTTGGGATTTTGCTACTATTTGCCTTTGTTAAGGCACAAGATTTTTAAATTTGGAAAATGGGCCATGCAAATTTAGAAGGTCTTATAGGCTGGTTGTAGACATTAAAAAAACAACAACTGAGTTTGCTTTAAACTCAGCGGGGTCCTGGGCCAAGCCCAGCACATGCCCAGAAGAGGCATCATGATGGGCCCAGCTCTCCCAACATCTCTATGGAGTGAGCAATATAGTGGGACTTTTTTGGTGCTTTTATCTAATAACTAATTGAATTAGCTTTAGATAAAAGGGCCCAAAAGCCCTGCTGAAGTGCCCAGTCTATACACTGGTTGCAGAGCCAGGTTGAACTAATGCGCTGCTTTTGCCGGTAAAGTGTGTTTGTTTGTTTTTTTGTTTTGGTTTTTTTTTAAGGTGTGCAGGCAGTCATAATAGTGATTTACTGAAAGATAATGAATTACATAGGCTCTCTGCAGACACATGAGAAGGATAGCTGGTCCTGTTGGTACTTTCCCACCTGCTGGATTATTATAGAATAACTCTAGAACAAATTAATCAATTAGCATTAGTTAAGGAGAGGGAAGTTGAAAGCTGGGATAATGGACAATGAAACTGAAATAGCGTTATTGTAGCTGTGGTTGTCCAGGGAATATGCAATAAGAAAGACTTGTAAAGGAGGTAGTGCTGTTTATTGATTAGCTTTATAGTTGCAAGAGACATTAAACAAAACTTAGGTAAACACCAGTTTTAAAAATTACTTTCCTTAACTCCATGGTGTTAATGAATGCAATAATTTAAACCAGGCATCAAAGCTGAGGACCAAAGAACTTGAGAGTTACAGACCAAGTAAAGAAGAGGTTCTTGGTCATTTAAACCTGTAGTTAAATCTGATTATGTAACAATAGGACCATTCAAAGGGGAAGAGAGCTGTTATCACCTGCTAAGCAAAGACAGGTTAGCAGAGGTAGTGGGTAAATAATGAGCCATAAAACCATTGCCTACCTTAAGGCTATGGTTTCTGGTATCCTACAAAGCTAGAATTTTTTGTTTCCAAGCCTGACTTCTGAAGTTATTTTGTAGGTTTTACTTGAAGATGAAGACTGGAAGGTTAGAGATGGCATAGTTCTTCTGTGAAAAGTACTCCCACGGGTCATTGGGTATTTCTGTTCCTTATAATTTTTATGAGAGTTTCCTCTGGAGAAACTCTGCTTGCAGAGTTTCTTTCAGATAATGAGTTTACCCTGGCTGGGTGGAAAACTTTTATCATCTTCAGGTATATGTTGTAATTGTTTAATGATCTTGTTTATAGGTTTTGAATAGAACTGCATATTTAGTTGAGGGTTGCAGCAAAAGGAGGGTAAATTTGGTGAGAGTGAGTAGGGATGGTGGTAGGGCAGGGTAAGAAGAGGATTTGGCATAGAAGAGGAAGGGTGAGATACTAAGAGAGATATTGCTGATTGGCAGAGTAAGTGGCAGGCTTGTAGTGTTGGGAGCTGTCAGCCCCATATTCTGTCTTGGGGACCCCAGTCTCCAGTGGGTTCTGATTCCTCTCCCTGCCCCCATGAGTGCACTAGGCATTGCAGGGAGTGGTCCCCTTTGCTGCTGTAATGCATCAGAGTCCATCCCCCTAGTCTCCTTCATGTGAACTGGGAGGCAGTTTGGAAGGGAGTTGAATTGGAAGTGCCATGCCTATGGCTGTGAAGGCCTGGACACAGCGTGGGCAGAAGACTTGGCTGATGGGGGTGGCACAGATGGGCATAGGGCACAGCTCAGGGTACCTTTAAATAGAGCCTGATTAGGGTCTGAAAAATGCTGAGCATTTCTGCAAGACGCTGTTAACTCTCAACTCCTGCTGGCTGTAGTGGGAGTTGAGGGCATACACCAACTGATGTATGGGCTCAGTTATGCCCTATAGGCCATTAGCAATTTAATGATCCTGATGATCACATGCCAAACAGTGTAGAATGTACTGCTTATAGCGGGTATTGGGGTGGAGGATAACACTAAAATACCCCAAGAAGGGCACTGTATGCCCAGGAGCTTGTCTAGTATCTCTCCCAACTATAGAGTTCATCAAATAATATAACAACCCACAACCCATCCCAAAATACCCAAACAAATCTTTCCTCTCATACATTTCCTGTACCCTTACATCTGCAGCAATGCTCCAACCCTGTTAAAATGACCCCATCACTAGCATTTTTTTTCCCTAAAATGACCTTTCCCTTGTGTGCTTTTTTAAAGATATCACTTAAAGTGAGAGCTTGACATGTGGGCAAACATTTTTAGTTGAACAGGGTGGGTTACAATGTAAAAAATAGCAAAATCAATTATCTAATTTATGCAGGGTGAACCATTAAGTTGATGGTATGCCAAAGTGTTACCTTATTCTTATGTTCACACTGGGTGATTGCTCCTGTTCTTTAATGAATGTTGTTTTATGAATTGGATCAAAGTCTCAAAACATTTGAAAATAAATGGAAAGGGCAAGAAAATCTCATTGAAGTCAATGGGTAAACCAGAGACATTGGAGCAGACCTTTGTGCCAGGTCCAGTAAGAACTTTGATGCCCAGATATAGTTTTTTGTGGTGACTCTCCGAACTTGCCATCTGCTGCAATCATGACAACAGTTCACTCTGACAAAGCTGGGATGTCAGTATAATAAAACTATCTTGCTAGAGTTGTTCCAGAATAACAGTACTCAACAACATAGCTGAAGGAGCAGACCTAAGATATGTCCAAGCCTTAAGGCATGTGGCCCTTGCATAACCCTGGGGGATTAATGTGACTTGAGAAAGTAGTGTCACGAGTGATCATTCTAGGAAAAATATAATCTCATTTCTCATGTAAAATTTATCATGGCTCAGGTAAATTATAATTACTGTAAAAGTTTATTATAATTAATATTCCCAGCATAGCTTCTGACTGCAGTTAAGCCTTTTATTCCAGTCTTCACTCGGTCTCTTGTGATAGCTTCTGGAATTTCACACAATCCAACTTGTAGGCAAAACACAAGCAAACATTCAGAAGCAGCCTGATTTATCTTAAGAAGTGTGCAGTGTAGGAGAAAAACCTTGTATCCTGAGCAGAGAACAAGAGTTTCTAGATAAACAAGCTGCTCAATGCTTAGAGAAAATGTCAGTTATGACGGGGACTAGGGGCTGAAATCCATAAAGTGGGTCCTCTAAAGTTGAATTCAAGCAGAATTAAGGTACCTAAATCCAAAACTATGATTATGGAAGTCCTGTATAGCTGCTGCCTAAATCCAGAGGCACTTAACTGCATAAGTTCCTCATGCTGATTTTGTTCCCCAGTAGCCTGTATTTTCACTTAAATCTCAAACTGCTTTAGTCTGAGCAACTCAGAAGCTAAAAACCAATCTGGATCTAGAAATTAAACATTCCTATGCTTAAGTCCCCTTAGTTGCACAGACTGTGAGTTATTCTCCAGGGAGAACTTACACACATGCAAAGAATTGGGCTATCCACAAAATGCAATTGCTGATGCCACTTTTTTTGAAAGCACAGGAGGAGTTGGTGGTTACTGCTGTGAAATAGCTGCCTGTGGCAGAGGAGGGAATTGAATCATGGGCTGGCTGGCTGACCAACCACTGTATTCGTGAGAATGCTCAGAGCCTGGGACCCCAGCAATGAGAACGTCCTGCGTGTCTGCCGTGTCTCCTGCCTCTACGCCAAGCTGATGTGCTGCCTCATGGTGTCCGACACGATCCGCTAGTCCCGTGACATCTACGTGGAGCACATCACAGGCCACCACCAGTACCCCGACCCCACCAGATGGACCGCTGCTGGACTGGACCTAGAGGGGACTGCCTGAACCCACCTCTGCACCTGATGGACTTCACTTCGAGAAGAACCTTCAGCAATGGACTACCCCAGTCCACCCAAAGAGGACCCCGCAATGAGACTCTATATGGACTCAGAAACTTTCACCAACTTACTGCCTCCACCACTGTGGACCATTGTACAGGTTTGTGTGCATCTATCTTCCTTTTCTCTCAGCATTGCGAACCCCGCCCCCCTTAGTTGGCTAACATTGTATTTTCTGTTGGCTTAGTTGGCTAACATTGTATTTTCTGTAACCTCGTTGTGTTCCCCTCCTCACCCCCATCCCTCTTATGTTAGTCCCCTGCTTGGGCAATCCATATCTCCCTACTGGCTTTGTCATCTTTTTGGATTCGTAAAATTCAATCTATTCTCCCTAAGGAAGCAAACTGCTGACTTTGAGTTGGCTTAATTTCAGCTTTCTGAATGTGTTTGGACTTCACATAGGGCCTTTCCTTGCCATTGCTGATTGTACTAGAGGAGCTCAGCACTCACTTTGAGGAGCCAAACTTTCCTTAAGTCATGATATTAAAAGTCTCAGATTTCAAGACCATCTCTGACAGCCATGGGGTGTGCACAGCCAATATTGATATCAAACACTTCCCTTGATGTTTGGCGAATAATGACTATGACTTTATTATACCTTCTGAAGCAAAGTAAAAAAATGGTGAGAGAACATTTCAGAAAAGATAAAATGAAGCTCTGAAGGCAAACCACAAATTGAGAAACTGGGAGTAAAAGTCATGTAGTGATAGACCATAAGGATTTTTGAAGCAGAAACGACTTTCAACATTTCTTTCTGGCCCTTTTGCCCTTCTAGTGTGCTATAGCTGCCTATCTTCTAGAGTGGGGGCATCTCTGGGCTGTATTTCTTAAGACATGCAGCTGTTTTGGTACAATCAGTTCTTATAATTTATTGTCTGCAACTTGTAACACTTGGTAACCCTTGTTCTGTTTAAATTTGCACTTCTTTCTCTTGTCACAGCTATATTTGTATGTGTATTTGTATCATGTCCTTGGCTGCCTACAAAAGTTTCAAAGCCTTTTTAGTTCCAATTTAAAAGATTGTAATGCAAAGTATCCTAGATTTTGAACAGTTAATGGTTAGACCTTCAGCATTTTGTGCACAGACCATGTGGTCTCTGCCAGGTACTTAGACTCTATGTTTGGGTATGAATACATCAGCTTTGGAGAAGAATGCCTGTTCAGATCATCACATGATACAGTTGTTCTGCTACTGGTGTTTCTGTCACAACAAGAAGGAAAATACAAAGCATGCCTTAATCATTTCCATTTTCTAAAAATAACATTGTTCCTGCTCCAAGTGATGCCTGAAAAAGAAAGAGGGATTCAGTACAGACCTTCCCCCTGCCCCCATCCCGAAACACCAACAAGGTGTTGATGTCTGTTATATAAATACACAAAATGCTATCTATTCACATATACAAGAAGGACAGACACTTTTGGAATTTGAACTAGGTCTAGGGGACATGCTTGTGGTAAGACGGACAACTCATAAACATCAAGGTCTAACATCTTGTAACCTTTTGGACAGGAATGCTAGTGAGTTGATGCTTGTAGCAGGCACCCCTAACCCCTGCTGCTTAGAAAGTGGGAAGCCAGAATCACAGAGCTGTAAGTAGGGCCAGCTGCAGAGTAACATGCAGCCAGGGAAAACCACAAGGAGTTAAAGTGCAGCAGGAGAGAGAGAGCAGTGGCTGCCAACACATGATGACAGGCAGAGTACTGGGCTAATTAGAAAACCCTGGCCAAGGAGAAGGCCATGTGATCAAACATGGTAAAGACCAGCCTGCTGAAAGCCTGGACCCTCAACCAGAGAGTTCAGTCTAGCCCTGACTGCTGCTGAGAACAGAATGCTTGTTGGCCTGGGCTACACCAGGGGAAACCTAGGTAATATAGGGACCTGGGGAAGCTGCAAGGACCAGCAGCTGCAGGACAAATGTTTGCTGGGACCCTGGGAGAGCCAGGACAGGGTCTGAGTGACTTGTAGCTGGCAGAACACTGGAGAACTGTGTGTGTCTGATGAGGGTGGTATGGAGGCTATAGGTGAAGGTGCTTGGAAAATACCCTGAAGTAGGAGAAGCTAAAGCCTAAATAAGGAGTCCTTCTTGGCTGTGGGACCCAGTGTGCTGCATGCAGCTAAAACCAAACAGTTTAGAGGTTGGAGGTAACAGTCCTGCAGAGTTAGGGACTCAGAGGGGCTCAGCCTAGTAAAGGGTGAGGGGCTGTCAAAAAACAAGAGTAGTCTTGCCTGGGTCAGGGACCCTAGGGGTCTAGAGCAGCGTGTGAAATGGGGCCAGGGGCCCAGAGAACAAGATAGGGAGGAGGTCCAGGGCAGTGGATCTGGGCTGAAGGGTGCAGCCAGAGAAAAAGGACTGAGGCAGGGAAAACTGAAGCCCAAAGGTGTAGGGGCTAAAGGGCCCTCTCTAAATTCATATGGAGTCACACCTGTAAGGCCTGGGTATGGCTATAGGCCACAAGACGGAGGCCATGATTTCAGTCTGATGTCCCAGGCTGTGTGCAGTGGGGTTGGAACCCTGAATCATCTGGGCCAAGTTGAGCCCAAAGAAGAAGAGCACTTCTGAGGGCAACCTCCCCACTTCATTGTATCATCAAGCCATGGCACAAGTGAGGTAGCAGGGGAGACCCTGTGAAGCCAGAGTGGGCAAGCAGGGCAGGGTTAAGGCAGCACAGGTTGGGGAGAGGGGGGTGTTATGGCTGTCCCAAGGGCCCGTCCTGCTAGGTTGCTTTGCAAGTAATAAACCAGACTGACCCTTGTGGTCAATTCTTTGTGTAACATTGACGTCTCCAAGGATGAACCAGCACAAGCACCACTGTCAGCAGTGCAGACAATACCCCAACAATATGCTTAATTATACACAAAGAACTACACTGGCCAAGCGGGAACACAGAGGAACAACCCTAGTGATCCTGATGTGAGCGAGTACATGGAGGAACAAAACTAAGTTGCTATACATAGTATGTTTCTTTGAATCTGTATTATTATTCCTGCTCTTTAAGATACCACTTAGAGCAGGAATAAGGTTATTTAAAAAATAAAAATGGTGATGGAGGCACGTTTTATTCTTATCTTGTAGCAACAGAAATGCCAGGAACAAAAGGACTGCATCACAGGATCTTTTGAATAAGTATTATTTTGCGCTGGTGACTTTTCTTACATAAGTCTGTGGCAGAATCCACATGGTAAGCGCATAAAATATTGACCTTCTGACTTAACTATTCAAAATCCTGGGCACTTTGCATTAGTTTTGAAATTAGAACTGAAATGGACTTTGAAATGTTCTACACATGATACAAATGCACATACATTAGTAGTGGAGGAGATGAGAAATAAGTATAAAATTAAACATAGCAAGTGTTCTTGTTCTCAGTTTCAGATAAGAAATGTAGAAGGACATATGAGTTTAAGAGGGGTCTGCCTCTAGAATTTCAGCAATAGTGGCACACCGAATGGAAAAAAGCTAGACAGAAATGTTGAAAGTCAGTTCTGCTTTTACATTCCTTAGGAACGACAGCCTGTATTTCCAGTTGTCATTTTGTGGTTTGCCTTCAGCACTTTGCTGTGTGAATCAATCCCTTCCCAAAATGTTCTCTCACTGTGTTTTCTGACTTCGTTTCTGAAGAGATAAAATATTCATAGATATCATCCCTGAACATCAAGAGAGGTACTTGATAGTAGCAGTGGTATGCCACAGGTGCTTAATTTAATAGTAGCAGCCTATGGAAGGCTGCATGTCGCATGGCTGTGACAGATGGTCTTGGAATCTGAGACTTAATGACACGAGTTACGGAAAGTGGAATAGCAATGGTGGGGAACAGAACTAAGGAGCCCAAGCACTATGAAGACTACAGTTCAACTTGAGCCACAGTCAGCTACTTTGTTGCCTCCAAGAGGAAGGATGGCCCAGTTGTGCTGAGCTAGCCTGCGTTTTTAGGAGATGGTGGCCTTGTCTGCATGTTCCTGGTTCTGCAGTAGGCCCAGCTGCCATCCCCAAACTGCCAGTGTGCACGCCCTTCTGGGGACTCGGCCCGTCTCCAGAGCAGCAGCCCTCCTGGCAGAGCCCACAGCAGCCTGGGAAGGCAGCAGCTACTGGAAGGACTGGTCAAACCAGTGGTAGGCCCTAGAACTAGAGGTCATAAAATGAAATGAGTAGGTAGTAAATTTAAAATGAACAAAACAAAGTTCTTTTCACACATTGTGAAATTTTTATTTTAATTATTTAGCATATGAAGTTGGTGAGGTCATCACCAGTGTGAACAGCTTGAAGACCAGCAGGTAACATAGTAAAGGGACACAAGTCAACAATGTGGCACATGGGTTGAATTTGTCATTGCGGCGGCCTCATTGGTATAGGTTTGAGGCACAGTGACCCTATTCAGTTTGAAAATGGTTGAAAAGTGCCCAATAATGACATGGCCAGTTAAATCCTGGCTGACTGACTGTGGGGTCAGAGATGTGGTGATTGATATGGTGCTTGTGCTGACCATTGGGTGTGTAATTAAAGCATGGAACTCATTGCCACCAGCTGCTGTGGACACTGACAGGTTCGCCAGATTCAAAAAGGGATTGGACAAATTCTTGGAAGAAAAGTGCACTGGTAGTTGTTGAGTGAAGGGCACAGCCTCCGAAGCTGAACTTCCTAGAGCTTAAATGCTGGAGGCTGCAAGTGGAAGAGGGACAGGGGAAAAACCTAGGCAGGCAAGGCTCTTTGAGTAGATGTGATATCTTTTATTAGACTGACTGAGTAGTTGGAAAAAAGTTCTTAGCAAGTTTTTGGGCATAATCACTCTTCTTCAGGCACAGGAAGTTTCTGCTGTCATATCCAGTTCATTCTCCCTTTCAGCATCTGCTCAGTGCCCGGCAGTTGTCCTGCACACACATCTCTTTCAGAAGGCAGCAGAAGCAGAGGCTGTGTTGGGGAGCCGTAGCGCGGCTCTGCAGGCAGCAAGCAGGGAGCTTTGCCAGTAGATGCTCCTGCTGCCACAGCTGGCCTGCATCACTTTGTGCCTCACTTCCAGGGGTGGATGGGGGGCTGCACACCCCTGCAGTTGCACCCCGCTGTGCTTCCTCCAATGCAATCAGCACTATGGACCCAAGCACCATAAACGCAACCGTTCAACTTGAGCTATGTTGTCAGCTACTTTGCTGCCTTCAAGAGGAAGGATGGCCCAGTGGTGCTGATCTAGCCTGCGTTTTTAGGAGATGGCAGCCTTGTCCGGGCGTCCCTGGTTCTGCAGTAGGCCCCTGTGCTTCCTGCTCCACCCGAAGTCTAAAACCAAGGGCCTAGCGGTGGTGGCAGCATTTCTAGTCAGGCAGCAGCGAGGGAGTCGGTTCATCCCCATCGACCCAAGCCCTTCTGAGCAATCCCAGCCCAGGGCAAGGCCCCTCTCTCCTTCGCGACGACCTTGATGCTCCACGACTCAAGCCAGCCTGTGGCTGGGCGGCGCCTCGCCACGC
>NW_005842205.1:80528-88670 GCF_000455745.1 Alligator sinensis | reverse complement strand
CCCGGGCGTGAAGGGCAGAGGCCGGGGAGCCTGGGGCCGGCCCCGTGGCTCTGGGGCCCTGGCTGGAGCACCGCGCGGTCTGACCTTGTCCTCCCTCCTGGGCACGCCTTTCTCTGCCCGTGCGGCCGCGTCCTGCGCCGGCGAGTCCTGCTCTAGGTGTCGGGTCGGCACAGCGGTGGGATTTGCACAGCAGGGGCAGGAAGGCAGGACGGGAAGGGCCCGAGGCATCAAGTCCTAGAGGAGCGGGGCTGAAGGGCCCTCCAGAGGCATCTAGCGCAGCCCCCGGGCCTGAGGCAGGGTCATCCCTCTCCAAACCCTCCCATCCAGTCCATCACCTAAACTCCTGCACGAGACTGGGACTGGTAGGATGTAGTTGGGGATGGCCCTGCTTTGAGCAGGGGTTGGACTAGATGGGACCTCCTGAGGTCCCTTCCCGCCTTCATTTTCTATGGTTGTGTGACTGCCCACAGGCATTGGGTGTTGCTGCTTGTCGTCCCAGGCAACCATCTTCTAAAAGCTCAGTCCAGCTCTATTTTAAAACAAGCTTGGGTTGCGTGATGCCATTCCTCCAACAGCTGCTGTTCCACAGCCTCGCTGCTCTGAGCAAGCCATCTTTGATTATTTTTCTTTTTCAGTCTTAGTTCATTCATTCTCTGTTTATTTGTGCTTGTTCCTGAGCCAGCCAGCTGCTTCTCCCTCTTTTGATGGTTGTCCCCTGCTGGCTGTAGAGAGAACAGCCAGATCCCCTCCCCACCTACACTAAGCTCTTCTGAAAGATAGCCTGTCTGCTCTGCACATGATGGCAGTAGCCCTACTCTGCACCTGTTCCGGTTTAAATTTCTTTCTCTGGATACCAGCTGACCAGAAGTGTAGGCAGTATTGGATGCCAGTAGCTGCTGCTTATTACAATCAGTAATTTAAGGACATAGTGATACAATGGAAATTATCAGTGATAGGCTCGCAGTTCCAGTGAAAGCAAAGGGCATTTAACAATGGGAATCTCAGTTTGTTTCATCTTGGTATGGTTCTGTAAGATAAGGATATGTACAGCTAAGGAAAATGATATAGATGATTACTTGAGTGAAACAAGAGTCGTATTTCAGCCACGTGTGGAGCTGTAACATACAATTTTATTACTGGACACTTAAGAATTATACACTTAAGTTAAAAGATCTGCATTTGGAATCTGTTATTGGAAGGAAGAAATATTAGTTTCAAAGCATAGCACCACTGCACTGACACCATTTGTGTCAAAGCAACGCCATACACTAAACTCTGTACAGAAGAACATCATTATTAGTCTGTCTCTAAGAGATCCTTTAGTGGTTGCTTAACAAAGTTTTTACCTTATGGTGAGCTATTATTGTTGCATATAAATTTTATTGCATATAAATTTTAGCCAGATATGTTGCCTGTAGACTTTTGTTGTGCATAAATTCACAAAAAAGTCCAGATGTGTGACGACTTGTGCATAATGCTGTTGCCATTGTGCTCCAAAGTAAGTAACTGTAATGCAACATAAGTAGCAGTTGTCTCTTAACCTAACTGTATTCTATTTTAGTACTATGCTCTCTGGAGTTACACAATTTAGTCAGTGTGCATAGAAAATAATCTATGTTATAATCCAGAGGAAGGGAACTTCTGCACTCCCCTTGAGGTAGCATGACACCTCCATCCTATCAGGATGTTTTCCCTGATAGTTCATGTAAATACTACTGTTTTTATTTTCACTGATGAAACAGCCAGTTTTCTGAAGTCTTAGAAGTAGGCCAAATACCATGATAGTGATTATAATTCAAACTGAAAAGAACTCATTAGGGAAGAAATAAATCACTATCTTAAAATGTATATAAATAAGATTTTTCTCTTCCAAAATTTCCTTCCACAACAGTAGCTCCACTTGTGGAAACACCTTTACCAATATTTTAACTGCCATGTATCCTGTGGCCCAGACTATGTCAGTATGACAGGCTGGCTTAAATGTTGATTGCTGCTGGTGTCCTAGTACTCTACTTACATGCATGTTGGACACTTGCATAACTTGCTCAACTCAAAACAGGGTGCTGGTCCCAATTGTTTGCTTGTTGCTTACCTTGTAGCAAACATCAGTTATCTGCCTATAGTTTAACCCACTTAAGTGCTTAGGGAATTTTAATAATACTATCTACTATGGAGGTAGTTGTACTTCCATTAATTGACAAGGAGCCATCAATGTCAAGGTTGCTCAAGGAGCTTTGAACTGTGTGTTCCTGTTAGTTTTAGGATTGCAGCCCAGGCACTGGGACAAACAAGAGAAGGAGCCTTAATGAGGTGCTAAAAGCTTAGTACAGGTTGTTTCTGTAGTTAATGAGCGTTGTTTACATTGCATTGCATTGAGATTAGGTAAATCTATACTTTGAGTAAGTGTATAGGCTCTGACACCTGAGGCTGGGCACATAAATAGAGTCCACTGTAGTACTACAGCCATTCAGTTATGTATATTTCCAGTTTTACATATCCAGTTTGCTTCATATGGAGGGGAAACACATTTCGAATATGTACAGCAAATCTCTTCATGCACATGACTTTCTCATGGAAAGGATTGTTTTGCCTTGTGAGAATCTCTAGCTAGTCTGCTCCTACCATAGTGGCTCTGAATCTTCCTTGGCCTCAGCTACAGGTATTCTGACTAGGTTAGTTTTAAGCCTCAAACATTTCTGGCTACTTGAACAACCTTCAAAGCTACATACAAGAAGTCCTTGGGTTGCTCTTGCTTATACTGAGGACCAGGCCAGTACTTTGTTAGTTCCAGAATCAGGCCGATGCTGGTTCCCTGGAGTTGCTGGAGTCTCACCCAGATTCCCCTCCAAAAATAAAAAGACTTAGGGATAAAACTTATCCCATCTAATGTGCCAATATGGTTCATATAGAACAGTTTCGAGCATTTGCACAAAGTTTCAGATTCTGTTTTGCCTTCTGGTGATACAGAATTGCCCTGTGGCATAGCTGATGGCAGCAATGCCAGTAGAGGTGAAAGAGGAGGGCACTTTCATGTTGTAGCCCAATAGTTTCGCTGCAGTTGGGACACTTACCCAAGGAGTGAGGGACCCAGATTCAAGGCCTTCCTTTACCCAGAGGGCTTTGAATAATGCCAGACTTCTGCCTTGGTGCTAGAAAGCAGGAGTTGCAAATTTAAAATCCCTCTAGTAGTCTATTGGGCTAAAACAGGGGAGGACCCTTCTCCCCTTCTGACATATAGCATCCTCATGGGGTTTTGTTCTAGGCCTCCAGAGCCTTATGTGTGCACCTGAATGGAGGGGTGTGTTATTGCATACCTTCCTGGCCAGAGTTCAGTCTCATTGAGCATGTTCAGTGGGTATATACACCTGCTTGCCCAGAGTTGTACCAAAAACTGCAGTTAGATGCCTGCATGTGCACCACTGATGTGAGTACGTGGAACAGGGTTTAGCCCTTAATCTGCACTTGGAGTAATACAATTAGTACTACTAGTAGTCTAGTCATATCCATTATCTCCACGCTACACAGTTTATGGGATGCTCTGTATAAGAGGAGCAATTCAAAACATTCACGTGCTTCATGCTGGCTTCTTGTACTGGTTTTACAGAGCTGCAGCTGCTATTTTTCTACCAGCAATCAGCTGAACACCAAGTTCTATACTGATCCGGTAGAAGCAGTAAAAGACATACCTGATGGGGCCACACTACTTGTTGGTGGTAAGTATTAATTGCAAATAATTAAAATATAAATAATTTTATATTCCTTCATGGATGGATATTTTGCAATGTTCCTGTCAGTACACTTCTGCTTATCCTGTCAGTACACTTAATTGACTAATTTAAAAGATTCAATTTCTGATAGAGTACCCTTTTTTTTAAGCATTGTACCTGACTTAATATGACCTTAAACAGATCATAAGCCTCTCTGTGCCTGTTACCTAATGTGAACAATGTGGTACAGGTGTCAACTGATATGGATTTTTATCTTCAAACTTAAATTTTATTTACTTTCTGTGGGGCTTGGATGTTTTTGAAAACTTGAGTCTAAATGTTTATTTCTTTTTAACTTTGAAACCCCACACTGTTATGAATATGGACACTGTTACTTATTAAGACTGATCTAAGTTTTATCAATGCTACAGTTTCTGTTTACTACTAGATTGGTGATGCTTTGTATCATATTATAAGTGTACATTTCTGTCTGTCCTACTTAGAGGCCAAAAATGCACATAATCTTGAAAAAGTTTGTAAGTAGTAGACTGGGTAGAATTGTTTTTTAAGGAGTGCATGTAATAACTTCAGAAAAATAGATCCCATGAATTTATAACAGCTAAGTCAAAGGGGAATGCACATTTTATAAAAGGATCTATACTGTGCATAATGCCATAGTTCAGTGATTATTCCTAAGAACATAATTAGTGGCTTTCAGAGTTTACAATCTCCAGTAAAGATAGGATGGGTAGTTGGCATTTTAGCTGGAAAGTTTCATGGAAGGGAGGGATGGCTTTTCACAAGGTGTTTTGGGGTTTTTTTTGGGGGGTGGGGGCATGGGTAAAAGGGATTCTGTAGGTGAACCAGAGTACAGAAATAGTAGGCACGAAGATGAGAATCATGATGAAGATCATCCGAAGTAACTGGGATCAGAATTTGCACCTTTGTAAAAGAGATCAGAGTTTGACACAAAGAGAGTTTCCAGGAATGAAACCTGACTGGATTGGAAGTGTGTGTTTATGGGGGAAGGGAGGGGGGTAGGGCAGGGGAAGGAGGAAGAACTGTCTCTTGTTTGAAACTGACACAAAGTTTGACTGTGATGTTGCAGAAGAGGGGAAGCCACAGCAGAGATCAGGGAAGAGGCATTCTCATGGTCAGGGGAGTTGCATAGTTAAAGTCCCAGGACTGGATTCAATTTAAAGAACTCAGGCACTACAACATATGACTTTCTGGACCCACTCAGAGGAATCCAGAGCCCTCTGTTAGGTACATGGGTTCCTTACACTGTGTGTACGAATTGAGCATCAGTGTGTAAATTAGTTGACAGGGAGCTCCTGCTACCACAGTTGTCCTGCTTCTAGTCCTGAGCTAGTTCACATGGAGTTAGCTTTGGATCTAGTGTATGGTGTGGATGCACTCTCAGATCAGGATCCAAAACTGCCAGGACTGGCAGCAGGAAGCTGCTTATAACTAACAAGTAAGGAATTTCTCAGGACAGGAGAGAGTCCAAAACCCACCCTCTCTGCATGGCTTAGCCACCTAATTCAGAGGTGCAGGCAGGTACCATCTTCGACTCCAAGTCAAGACCTCAGGATCCTCCCTTGAAGGTAGCCACTAATAACTAATATATTATTACAACTAATAAAATATATAGATAAAGATAGATCTATATTATAGATGTTTATAGATATATCTATCTGAGTAAGACTTGCTGTTTTCTTTTCAAGTGGTGGTGGGGATGCTGCCTAAGTTTTATGCATTGGCTTGGTGGTTAAAGCACTCACCCAGGAAGATTTAATTCTCTCCTCACCTTTAGAAGGTTCAAACCAACATCTCCCACCCATATGCAGGGAGCCCTAAGACCCAGACTCCACACTTTGTTGAAGTTGGGCCACTGAGCAACACAGAATTCAAGAGATTTGGAGCTAGAACAGGAAGCAAGAAGGAGCTGGACTGTATCTTAATGGGTAGAATCTCCTGGGAGGGGAGGGACCTAGAGTCTGGTCCCTATTTTTGGCTTTCTCCTTTCCCTTTGCCTCCCAGCAAATCTTGAATTATGTGCTGCAGAATGGACCTACTTCAACAGGAGAGGTAGAGATGGTTCTATTTGACCTACATAGCGTGGTGGCTAGGATGCTCTCCAAGTAGCTGGGAAATGTGGGTTTAAACTCTCCAAGCCTGAGGAGGGAGTTTCGTAGGCTTTTCACTTCTTGGGCCAGCGTTTGTATGACAAATCTGTTATACCAGGTGAGAACCAGAAGCCAGCCTCCTTGTCCAAAGGAAGCATTTTTGTAAGGAATTTCGTGTCTCTGCTCAGTGTGGTGTGAGCTTGCTTACCAGACTGGCACTCTTAGGGAGCTTTGACAGAAGAAAGCCTAGTTTTTGGATTTTTCTTGATCCGTGGGTATGTGCTGAGCTGCTCACTGGGACAGTCCTGGGCATGCACCTAAGCATCACTCTCAGCAGCTACAGTGCTTTCAAGTCAAACAAGGTGTCTTTGTAGTATATGTATAGCCTGCATTAGGCAGTTGACTGGAGGGCATGGGGTTTGGCTTATGCAGAATTGAGGTGCCCAAGTCCCTTATTGGAAATAACCTTTAATTTCTGTTCTGAATGACATTTTCTCTAAGAATTAGACAGCTTGTTCACCTGGAAGCAGTTTTAGTCCCTTCAGGTCAGTCTGTGATGATATTTTTTTTGTGATTTTTTTTTTTTTTTTTTTTTCTCCCCCCCCCCCCCCCCCCCTCCAGCCTATATGCTGCACATATTCACTTCTTAGGATGAATCTAATTGGGCCAGAATGGTTGTTACATCCCTTGTTTACTTGTATTTTTCCTAGGTTTTGGGCTGTGCGGAATTCCAGAGAACCTTATTGGGGGCTTATTGAAGATTGGAGTCAAAGGACTAACTGCAGTCAGTAATAATGCAGGGTAAGTGTTCATGTGTTCTTTTACTATTAATTATAATTGTAAATCTGTTTATATGAATTATAGTTCTGTAGAATTATAAATGAGCTGTGATTAGTCTTATATTGGAAATAAAGTTAAATTTTTGTTGAAGGGATCACTTGTGAGTTCCTCGTGCTGAATTAATCCCCCCAAAGTTACACAAGGTTCATGCACTTTAGGCTGGGTAAGGTCTTGTTTTACTGTGGACAATCCCCATGTCTTTTCCTTCAGCTACATTTTGTATTGCTATTTTGGAGCAATTTCAGAAGTACAGGAGACTTCCCAGCTTCACCACAGACCTGTTGTTACTACTGAAAATGTTTTTATACTATTGAATTTCCTTTTTTGTAAAGCTATTGGCAGGGAATGTTTTAAACCTCAATCTGACACTTTTTAATTTTATTTACCTTGCTTATTTGAAAAGAAACTATCCATGATGATGATAAAACATTCCAAAGCACTTAACTTGCTTTACAAAGAAAAATGCTTATATACCCACTGAAGTGCAGCCACTTTTTGCATGGGACATAATAGTTGTTTAGTAGTATCCTGCAGCACTGTTAGTTTGAGAAATAAAACTGCTGGGAAATATAATGTTAATTATATTTGAATTTGGCTAAGCCACTGGCCTAAGACACAGTTGCAGTGATGGCATGACTCCTAATCAAATGGTGCCTCCAGCAACATTGTATTCTTTCTGTAACATTGTCTTGTTACTGACTGGGAGAGAATGTCCAATCCTTGATGCATTATTATATAGTAGGGGTTGGCAGCCTATGGTGTGCAGACTAGATCTGGCCCACAAAGAGATCTGATCCAGCGAGGGAGCTCATGGCACAGAGCTGCACCATGCCACTCATCCCCTTGGTTGTGCTCTCCTCCACTGTAGAGTGCAAACTCTGGCCTGTGCTGGGCAGCAGCAGCCCTCTGCCCTGTTATGTAGCATTTGTATACCATATGTGTTCCTGGGAGTTTTGCCATCACTTGCCAATTTGATTGAACTTTTCTTATCTTGAAAATTCAGAGATTGCAGCCTAAAATGATACTGGTAATTATTGTAAAACAGATTTTTGTACATCTCCTCCCATCCTCTTTTGGAGGTGTGGCTTATAAAGCAACCAGAGGTGGTTAATGAGAGTCAAGGGCAAAAGATCATTCAAATTCTTTTCTGCAGATGCGACATTTATAGAAGGTGTTTCATGAATTGCTGTTCAGACTTCGTGAGGGTTTGTTATATGGACCTGATGATTTTGCGAGGTCCGTTCCAGCCCTAATGCCTATGAAATCTGTATGCAGAATCAGGTAGTTAGCTGTGTTAGTCTGAAGCTGGGCAGAAGGCAGGGTATAGTTGCACCTTATAAACTATTTTGGAGATGCATGATACCCCCTGCTTTGCAGAGAACACAGGTAATGAATGAAATAAGTTGCAGCTTTACTTCGCCTTTTGCCTAACTTCAGACTAGTACAGCTAACTAACTCTCAATTCC
>NW_005842205.1:77041-80497 GCF_000455745.1 Alligator sinensis | reverse complement strand
TCCTGCTGTACAGTTCTTTTCATAGTGTCTGACAAAGCCTATAGCCTAATGCCTGAGCACTCATTTAATACTATTCTAATCAGATGGTGGTTGTGGGTTGTTTGTTGTTTTTTGTAAGTATCTGAGTTAAACTACATAGTGATGTTGGATGTTTCCTTGAGGCCTGGGTTTTTGGTTGTAGTGGTGTTGGGCTAAGGACATAGGCAGGCAAGGTTCTTTGGGTAGATGTGATATCTTTTATTAGACCAACTGAGTAGTTGATGGCCTGAAACACCAGATCCCAACATTTGCTTTAACTTTCTAAGTGCTGATTAAACATTGACACAGCTTCTCTTTTTAGGGACTCCTCTGTTGACAGTATGCCTGAATGATAAGATAATGCTGATTTGTTCATGATTAAGGCACAATTCCTGTCTTTACCACTGCCAATTTGAGTGCAATTGATAAAAGTTTGACACTGCATAGATCTCTCTTAGCAATTTGTCAGTCAGAAATATCATACTCTAATGTTTAGAAACAAGGTTTTCTCTTTTTTCTTTTTCTGGTGATACCGTTTATTGGACCGACTGTGTAGTTGGTAGAGAGATATTGCACAAAGTGCTCTTCAGGTCTGGGGAAGGAGCAAGTGCAACCTAAGTAAATACCAGACAGCTCATGTTAACTCCATATGTTGAAAGAAAACAAGCGTTTAAAGAAGAGCTGTGAACTAGGAGCAGAGAAGTAGCTTCAAAGTAAGATAAGAACAACTGACTTGAGATAAACTAATTATGTAAAAGTACAAGACCACTCAGAAGGGAAAATGTCTTTGTTGGCTTTGAAGCACTGCGAGGTTGAAGGAGAGGCTAGTTAGATTATGACTGAGTCATGAAACAACCATCTCTGTTTAGCCCATGGTGTTTAGTGTCCAATAAAGTTATGATTTTCACTCAGACCATTTGCACTCTCATGTCTAGATAATACTGGAATGCTGCAGTTCCATTTTATGCAGGGAGTATGAAAATTCAGAATGCTTTTAGGTGATACTACAGTTAGGTTAATTGGACCAAAGGCCATGGCCCTCTTGTTTCTTCCACCCTGAAGATCTGGGCTTCTGGTATGAGCCTTCTTGACTTACCTCAGGAGATGGTATCTGATCAAATATCTTGCATCTTTCTCTCTTCCTCCTGTTTAATTCTTTCTCAGGTATTTTCCTCTGTGTTATCAGGCTTCTCTGTGCTGTCCTGTCAGCCTCCTTCAGTCTGTCCTACGTCCTTCGTAATACACCACTGGACTGGCTTTATACACGCTTACATGGTGCATTGCCATTTGTAAAGTAGGGCTGGGTGAAACAGCACTGTTTTGTTTTGACTTCTGTTTTGAAGGGACAGTGTTTCATTTTGCTGTTTCAAAGTCCTGTTCTGTTTTGTTTTGTCAAAACTGTTTCGCTGTTTTGACGCGTTTCGAATTTTGCCCATAGGCTATAATGGGGAATCATGAAAATGCCTATAATTTTGTCATTTCTTGCCTGATTTGGATGAAAATTGCAGGAATGGTAGCCCCTTCTGAAGGCATGAAGCCTGCCACATTTCGAGGAGATAGGTGAAGGGGTTTCTGCAAAACTGCACCTCAAGCTGTTCAAAGCAAAACTCACCACTTGCTGGTAGCGGCAGCCTACTGTCATCCCACAGGCAGATCTGGGGGCTTGTGCCCCTTGGGAGGGCTGCAGGGCTATGCCAGACTCTTCCCAGGGGGTGCAGGGCCCCGGATCTACGCGCAGGATGATGGCAGGCTGCTGCTGCCGGCTGGGGCTAGCGCAAGCACTGCGTTCTTCCCGGCACTTGGCATGGGCTGCGTTGGGCAGACTTGGGTGCTGGTGCTGGCCCCAGCTAGCAGAGGCAGCATGCTATTATCCTGCGCGCAGATCCGGGGACCCGCGCCCACTGGGAGGAGTCTGGCACAGCCCCACATCTGGCCTGGGGAGTGCGGGCCCCCGAATCTGTGCGCAGGATTTCAGCAGGCTGCTGTTGCTGGCTGGGGAAATAGCCCAGAGACGCCGCCATCACCAGCTGGCAGTGGCAGCCTGCTGTCATCCCACATCATCTGGGAGCCCACGCCTGCTAGGAAGAGCTGGGGGAAGTGATCAGAGAGCTGGGAAAAAGATCGGGGAGCTGAGGAATCAAACCAGGAATCCTGGCTCCCAGTTTGATTCCCCAGCCCCTGGTTCAATCCCCCAGCTCTCTGATCATTTCCCCAGCTCTTCCCGGGGGGGTGCAGGCCCCCGGATCTGTGTGCTGGGTTTCAGTAGGCTGCTGCTGCAGTTTCAGCAGCAGCCTGCTGAAACCCCACGCACAGGTTGGGGGCCTGCGCCCCCTGGGAAGAGCTGGGAAAATGATCAGAGAGCTGGGGAATCGAACAGGGAGCTAGATGTCAGTGTGAGAGCAGTCCTTCCCCCCTCTTCTCCCTCCCTGTCCTTAGTTTCAGCCCAGCTTCGAAACTCAAAATGTTTCAGAACATTTCAAGTGCCCTCAGTTAATTTCAAAGCTGTTTTGAAGCCTTTTGTTTCAATTTTGCTGTTTTGAGCTCAAAACACATCAAAACAGCTTTGAAACAAAACACCTGGAGAAATTTTGCACAGCCCTATTGTAGAGTATGATTTTAATAGTATACAACCAGCCACATACTCTCCTTAGGCATGCTCATTATTCTTTTTCAGTTAAAGTCCAACACTTAATGCTATTTTTCACGTATTCCCAGGAGCACATTGTGCCCTCTATTTTGCCTGCAGAACCTCTTAAACTTTGGACTTGATTTAGCTGGTGTGACAAGACTTAAAGTAGCATTTGGCTATGGCCAAACACCAGGTTCTGGATGCTGCAAAGAAGGGAGAAAGTGGCCTGCAACAATCTGAAAGAAACAGATTTATCATGTGCTTCCTTACCGCCTATTTCCAAGTGAGCAATATAATGTAATGTCATAGGGTAATAACACATTTTTATGGTGTGAAGGATGTAAAATTGAGGAGCAGCTATTTCCTGCTGTATTTCCCCTTTTGTATACTTTGTCCAGATTTAAGTAGTTAGTAATCCAGCCCCAGACAGGAGTAACTCTCCCTTGGATGCCTGTCCAGTTGGCAGCAGTCCTAGAAAGAGTTTAATTTTCACCAGGGGCCTAAGGTTTAATTTTTCTCTTGCAGAAACAAGACTTTCTCATGATGCAAATAGGAGTTACGTTGGACTCTGTAGAATATTGTGATGGGGCACTCCTTAGACATGCTCATATATCCATGGTGTTGGGCTCTGAATGGTTTCAAGCTGAATGGTATTCTGCACTGGTCCGGTCCTGCAGGGAGCATAGCAGGAAAGCCAAAGGTTGCAACTGAACTCCAACTAGCTTTGAGCATCAAGGACAATAAAAAGTCCTTCTTCAGATATGTGGGGAGCTGGAGGAAGAACAGAGGCAACATTGGACCCCTGCTGA
>NW_005842205.1:65007-76093 GCF_000455745.1 Alligator sinensis | reverse complement strand
CTGGCTTGCATCCATAGATGCTTCTCAAGCAAATCCCGGGATGTCATTCTCCCCTTGTACTCAGCCTTAGTGAGGCTGCAGCTGGAGTACTGCGTCCAGTTTTGGGCTCCACAATTCAAAAAGGATGTGGAGAAGCTTGAGAGAGTCCAGAGAAGAGCCACGCGCATGATCAGAGGTCAGGGAAGCAGACCCTACGATGACAGGCTGAGAGCCCTGGGGCTCTTTAGCCTGGAAAAGTGCAGGCTCAGGGGTGATCTGATGGCCACCTACAAGTTTATCAGGGGTGACCACCAGTATCTGGGGGAACGTTTGTTCACCAGAGCATCCCAAGGGATGACGACTAGGTCGAATGGTCATAAACTACTACAAGACCGTTTCAGGCTGGATATAAGGAAGAATTTCTTTACTGTCCGAGCCCCCAAGGTCTGGAACAGCCTGCCACCGGAGGTGGTTCAAGTGCCTACATTGAACACCTTCAAGAGCAAACTGGATGCTTATCTTGCTGGGATCCTATGACCCCAGCTGACTTCCTGCCCTTTGGGCAGGGGGCTGGACTCGATGATCTTCCGAGGTCCCTTCCAGCCCTAATGTCTATGAAATCTATGAAAGCTAAAACTACTCCTGGAGGGGAAAATGCAGGGGCCATTCTACAAGCTTTTTCTTGGAAAGTCCATGGAATTTTTCTCCTATTTGTATTTATAGGACAGAAGTATGCAGTACTGACTGTGTCCCTTTAATAAACAGGATGTAATTAGGGTAGTTGAATTAATAACATTTTAATTTCTCCAGATTGAAAAAAGATCATTCATCCTGGATGCAGCCTTGTATTCTCCATGTATTTAAGGGAGAGGAGAACTGAAAATAATAATTATTATACATGCTCTGGCATTGCTTGAGCTCACAGGTAAGATATGTCTGATTTGATAATTGCACTCATTCTTCCCCAGTGGCATCAAAGACTATTTGCAAAGTCTTGCTATCAGAAATCTTGAGGGCGGACTTAAGTTTTTTAATTTTCAACCCAAGTCAGCATTTAGTTACATCAGCCTTACTGGTGTTCTTTTGCTGAAATACACAGGCATTCAGCTACTAAAATGACTGAATGCTCATCACTTATAAAAAGGATGAGATGGTAAGAAACTTCAGAAACTCAAACTCTCTCTTTCACAAGAAACAACCCCCCACAGAAAAGCAAACCTCTTTAGCCAGACAAAACATACACTTTCTTCCTTTTAAATGATTAAAGAGATACTAGGGACTACAACTCTGCAATAATTTAAGCACATCATTCATTCATGTGCAGAAACTTATATCAAGCCTACATAACTGAGGCCTACGTTAGCAGCAGGAAACCAAGCAGCTTTCTTTCCAGTACACTGGCATCCTCTGCAGTCACAACCAGCCATGTTCATACAGCTGTGTGACGAGGCACAAGACCAAAGGTTGAGCGCTACTTGCTTTTTGAAATGTGTGATGTTTGCTTAAAATTCTTCTTGTCAATTGGTTAAAGCATTTACTTTGATAAGTATGTTTTATTCTGCTAAATTGGATACCTACTTCATTATAGAAAAAACCTATACAGGGTGACACCAAGAGAGTTCACTAGAAATTTAATAGGTTTCTGTAGAAATCTTTTGAAAAATCCTATAAAAATGTCATTAATCCTTGAAATATATTTTACATGATCTTATAGACTTTATATAGCAGGGTTCACAGGCCAGTTTCTTTTTTTCAAAAAAGCCCATTCATAAAGAGTCTGTTATTGCTGCCCCTGTTCAAGCTAAGCAGCGCTGATTGTTTCACCAATTAACTTTAGTAGATCTACATGTGAAGAAAGGAACCACTCAAAACAAGCTTTGCAAATATGTGTCCAAAATTGTCATCAGTCATATGGTATAGAAAGAAGGGAAAATTTATTTTGGTGGAATTGGTGTCTTTGTGCCTGTTACTGTGCCATAATTAATGATAGGTGTAGATCCATTAAGTCTAAGGAGTTTATGCCAGGGATGAATGTGGCTTGTCCCAATCAGCCAGCCCACACTGTTCCAGGTAGGTAGTAGAGGAGTGGAGCCATCTCTGCTCTCTGGAGGAGACAGCACAGCCGAGCCCAGGGCTGCAAAGCCTGCTGGGGGGCTGTGATTTATCTTGATCCAGGAAGTGGTTTGGGACAGAAATTTCATAACCTGGTTTGACCCAAATCAGTTAAGTCTGATACTACATTAAGCCAGGTTTATCTTAAACCAGTTTCAACCATTTTGAAATTGGTTTATGTGCACTGAGTTTCTGTTCTGTTACAGGTTTACCAGTTTCTGATCACTTGAACCAGTTTATGTGTAACTTCTGTCCCTAGCCTTGATGTGGGAGGGTCCTTTCTCTAGTAGGCTGAACCAAACTTTGTGATAAGCAATTGAACTGCTTGTTGTAACACTGCACTTGAGTAGAATAATGAAAGCCACGAGCATCTGAAAGGATTATACTGAATGTAAGGGAACATGTTCTTATTACATACTTCAATTGCAATTGCTGGGAATCCAGGTGTAGAAGTCATATGTCGCAGTGTGGAGTTATTTTAATTCTTTTTCACTTTCCATGACAAAATGTACATCTTCCAGCCCTGTAAGTTAACATTTTTGGCACTTGCACTCAGTTTGCAATTTCATTTCCTGTGCAGTGCAGATTCATAAGCATCTATGCAGCTACTGAGCCTGCATAGTGACTTGGAAGGTATGTAAATGTGTGTCCCCTGTTAGGCATACATACCATATTTACTCAAACCCAAGACAAAGTTTTTTCCTTCCATTCATCAACATGGGGGCAGGAGAGGAAGCCCCTTGACTTGGATTTGAGTACAAAGCAGTGAGGGGAGGGGTCAGGTGGTTGCTATAGCTGCAGCACTGACTTGGGGTTGGAGCTGTGGCCATGCCCCCCTGCCACTGCTTACCTTCAGCTATGGCTCTGGCCTGGAGTATAGCACACATGGTGGTTCTTGCCTCTACCTGGCCAGGGAGCATTGGCAAGAGCAGCTCCAGCCCTGGTCCCAGGACTGCAGCTGCTACTGCCACAACCACTTTTGCTTTGCTGGGTAGAGGCTAGAGCATCCCTGTTATTATTTCCTTTGGAAAGTTTCTGTATGTGCTAAGTGTTAATTCACCGCATGTTACTATTTATTACAGTTGTTGAATGGCTAGTACTTTATGAACTGAAATTACCAGAAGAAATCTGACCAGCTCATCTTGCTAATTTTAGTATAGAGGTTGTTCTGAGGTTGTATCAGGACAAACTGCCATGGATGTCCTGTATCCTGGGACTATCAAGAAATCAAATATAACACTGAACAGCTAGCCTATTAGATTCTCATTGCAAGCAAGGTAGGCAAATACAGAAGTCAATCCTGATAGACTTCCAGCACTGGATCAGTACTTTGTGGTATCAGAGATAACAGAAGTTAACCATGGCGTTCAGTTATGATTATGTTTCAGTCACGACGCTTTGAAGTATATTGGCACTGTCAATTCAAATCTGATTGGAACATAATCTGAAAATAACTAACTTCATCAGAGGGAAAATATAGTGTATAAGTGACAATGGAATGTATTACTTCTTTGTTGAAATAGAAATGTAGTCACTCACTACTGTGATTAGAATGGGACGAGGCTTGCTGACTTTGCTGTTAGCACTAAACATCACTGTATAAGCACAGCAGAACTTGTCCTTTCCAGACTTGAAGAACACTAACCTCAGAATGCTGGATTTGTTGGCTTAGTGGGTTTGGTGCATGCTTCTATGTGGCTGGTGACAATAGTGCTTGAAGAGGTTAGGGGAAAAGAAAACACACCTTCCATTTTACTACTTTGTAGCCGAACACTTCTTGGAGTGAGTGCTCATATTTATGTCTCTCCTTGTGCGTACACTTGCAGTCAGAAACCTTTGGCCAGCAATATGTCCTGAGGCTGCAGTGCCCATACTGAGGCCAGAAAGGGTAAAGCAGGTTCACCTGGCAGTGCCCATGTCTTGATGTACTTTCTAAGCCTTTTAGAGGAGGCTCTGTGTTGGGTTAGTTTTGTTTTTCTGCCTGTTGGTATTGAGGAATCATCTTTCACTGTGCATTTTTGTGAGGAACAATTTTTCCGTGTCATGAGACTGTCATGCTGGAACTGAAGGCTCTTGGGTTGAAGCCCCTTGGTAGCTAGATACTTGATGACGGCCACATGAGATTCTCTTTTGGTCCTGGAAAGCAGCATATCCCAGATAGATGGTCTATTTGCAGGTCCCTCTGGAAAATGGCACAAGGACTTGTCTCAAGTTGTTCCTGTCGCATAAGTCTCCACAGATCTGCTTGGAGTCAGGCAAGCAGGACCTCCTTGACTTATGAGGACTGAATCCATAAGTTCTTCAGTGACTTTTGGGTTGCTACAGACTCTGGGAGGGCAGTAAAACACTTTTAAACCAGGGACATGGCCGGAAAGGTGCAATATGATTTGGAAAGCATAGTCAGGCACTTTTCCTATTGATCAGACCAAGAAGAGACTGAAATCATCAGTTCCACTCTAAGAGGTGTCACAGACCAGGTACTGGTGTAGCCTTGAGGGCTCATGATATTCACTTTTGGCACCTCTTCATGGCCTGTGTTGAATTTCATCTGGCAATGAACTTTCAGTACTGGGCTGCAAAGCACCAGCTATTGCAGTACCATCAGTCCCTCCAACACGGTTCTCAGAACTGTCATTCCAAGAAAGGAGCTCAGGTATAGATTAGGGGACATGAATATTATAATGGAGCCAGAGCTTTGCTTGCTATCCATAGTGCTAACTTCAGTGGTCACATTGGTTCCCAGGCACCACAACAGTTAAGTTTCATACCATATCTGGGGACACTGGTGAGAGTAGCACCTCCTTTGGATAAAGCATCAGAATCCATTACACAAAACAGTTTCCAGAAAGAGGGTCAGTAGATCTATTTGAAACAGGCAGGAAAAAATGCCTTAAGCTTTGCTAGAGGAGAGGCGTAGTACCAGGATCTTGTCACTTCTCATTCCAGAATGATTGTATGCTTCCCTTTCCATCCATTTGATCCTAAGTGTATTGAGGAAAATCAGACAGGACTCATCCCTAGTCACCCTGGTAATTCTCAGTCAAATTGGTCCCTGGAACATGTGGTCTTGTCAACTCTTCTTGTAAAACTGTTACCTCTTCTGTTTGATTTGTTCTCTCAGGACAGTGAGAACACTCTATATACAAATTTAGCTTCCTTTCACCACTGAGTGCTGTATAAATGACAAGCTATATAGGTGACATGCCAACACAGCCTGTCAAATGAAAGGTCTTAGTTTTATCCAAGCGTGTTATTTATCTTTTTTTAAAACCATGTCCTAGCTATCCCAAGGCACTTTCTGGTATTAAATAAATCAGGACTGTGACTGGATTGGGAATTTTTGGACTAATGTTCTGCGTTAGAAAATGCCAATGTAATTGAACACAGTGTACTAGTTTTTTACAGGAAAGGTTGTTCAGGTCCAGGATGTTGCAGGCTAAAATTGAGGTGCAGCTCTTTCATGCTATATTTCATAGATTTCATAGACATTAGGCCTGGAAGGGACTTCGGAAGATCATCGAGTCCAGCCCCCTGCCCCAGGGGCAGGAAGTCAGCTGGGGTCATAGGATCCCAGCAAGATAAGCATCCAGTTTGCTCTTGAAGGTGTTCAGTGTAGGCGCTTGAACCACCTCCGGTGGCAGGCTATTCCAGACCTTGAGGGCTCAGACAGTAAAGAAATTCTTCCTTATGTCCAGCCAGAAACGGTCTTGCAGGAGTTTATAACCGTTCGACCTTGTCATCCCTTGGGGTGCTCTACCGAACAATCGTTTCCCCAGATCCTGGTTAACACCCCTAATAAACTTATAGGTGGCCATCTGATCGCCCCTGAGCCTGCGCTTTTCCAGGCTAAAGAGCCCCATAGCTCTCAGCCTGTTGTCATAAGGTCTGTTTTCCTGACCTCTGATCATGCGTGTGGCTCTCCTCTGGACTCTCTCAAGCTTCTCCACATCCTTTTTGAATTGTGGAGCCCAGAACTGGATGTAGTACTCCAGCTGCAGCCTCACCAAGGCCGAGTACAGTGGGAGAATGACGTCCCGGGATTTACTTGAGAAGCACCTGTGGATGCAAGCCAGCGTTTTGCTCGCTTTACTAGCCACAGCATCACGTTGAAGGCTCATGTTCATCTTGTGGTCAGTCATGACCCCCAAGTCCTTTTCATCCGTAGTGCTAGCCAGCGTAGCACTGCCGAGCTTATAAGGATGCTGCAGTGCTAGCCAGGTGGAGAACCTTGCCTTTTTCAGTGTTAAGCACCATCGGGTTCTCATCTGCCCATTTCCTGAGCCTGTTCATCTTTGTATACTCAGTGCAGAACATGACACAGAGACTTAACCCCAGATAGTTAGAGTAACTCGCTGATTAGGGCACTCACTTGGGATGTGGAAGACCTAGGTTCATGATTCTGTTTCAGAGCAGGTAGTTGGGAATGTGGTAAATTCAGGCTCAGATGAATGTCCTACTAGAAAGATATGCTGTCTATGTGAAGGTGAGATGTTGTCCTTAATTCTGTTATTTTTTTAACTTGTTTGGTCCCAGTATGGACTGGGAAAAATTTAGAAATCTTAAAAATAGTTTCAGGACAGAGAAGATATTTCCTGAGCAATTCTGTCCCTCACTATCTCTTGGGGTGTGTTCATATGGCATAATGCAGAGATGCCCAAGTTAGCTTTCCAGAAGTGTAGCAAAACTGCATTAGTGTGACACTTGACCTAAACTGATTAGTTCTGCTTCTCTTTTAGAGCTTGCTTGCTTGAGTATCTCCATGCAGGACTGCATTGCGCTTTACAGCCTACCCTTAACTTCAGGGATAGATTTAGGACCTAAATCAGCATATTACATTGACCTTCCTCCACGGATATAGTTTTCTTGCACTTGACTGATTTGTCACTTGACTAATTTCTAGATTACCTTACACATGTTCTCTTCCTGGCACCTCAGTTAGGGACCTTTCTCCTCTCTGGGATCTTTGTGCATTTCTAGCAGTCTTAATGAGAACCCATGTGAACTCTTGCCTACTTTTCCTTCTTGTTCAAACACCACTCCTGGTGGAAACTGCATCCGCCACAAGAACTAGAAATTACAGGTGCTTATGATAACACCTTCATATGTGACTTGCTTGTAAAGGTATGGTCATCCTTAGGCTCTATCTCTTATTTTTGCCTGAAGTAGTGAAAAGCAGTTAAACTTATGCCTCTGTGGACAGGTTAAAAGGTTAAGCTGCTTAAACCCAGACACCCTTAAAGTATGTGTCTAGTTGCATTAAATTGTTAGAAGCTAGTTGGCGTAGATTGGCATTTACTCCACTAGGCCTGAGGCAGCACCTGGGACTTCCTTAAGAAGTATATCTATCTGAGATATATTAAAGCTCTAACTTGGGTTTTTTAGCACTACCTTGGAAACCACTGTTCCCCAGCATTGTAGTCTAAGGCCTCTTTGGGAAAAGTTGTGCTTCAGTCTTCATTTAGGCATGCACATTCATCTCATCTGGTTATTGTTTGTAACTCTCCAGGAAAGGAATATACATGAACACTTGCACAAACATAATTAACCAATAGTTCTAGGTCTTTAAGATGTGCTGTCCATATATAGTCCACCTTTGATACTCCTGCACTCCGTAGGCTCAAGTCTGGAATATTTTAGCTTGAAGCGTCTGGTGAAGTCCAGTGTGCCTTTATAAAGGCATAAAGAGTAAAGTGGACAAAACTTTCTGCTGGTTCCTTTGCCAGTATGGAGCCTGGTAGCAAAAGACCTCCATACCTGGGAGGAAGAAGGTTTGTTTGTGGAATATGGACAGATATTGCATCTTGAAGAGTCACACTTATGGGACCTCACAATAAAGTAAATAGAAGGACTCCCATGTTGGTGGGAGTGGACTGAGCCCATCATGTTTTTCCAGTCCTTGTAGAAAAGATTACATTAGGCAACTTTGCTGGGGAGTCGTTTGAGTAGGGGGTTGGGAGTAGCTTAGATAGATATAAGCATGAGCAGATGTATAAATTTGAAGGGGAAGGGATGCAAAAGATGCCACTGGTGCCACAGGAGAGGTCCCCTCCCCCCTGCCTTCTAGGTGTTTGTGCTCCCTGCCTGCTCCCCATGTGTCCCCGCGTAGTCTAAAAGCAGGTGTTGGAAGGGGAGGATTGACACTGCCATCCTCCTCTCTGCCTGGCACTTCACATACTGTTCCCCGTGGCTGGAGCACCCAGGCCAGTGGGGGAACCATGATGGAGAGGGAAGAAGCAGAGACTCAACCCTGCCATTGCCACTGACCCAGCACCCCATACAGCCACTCCCCATAGCCGTCAGGTGGAGCAGGACAGGAGCAGTCCTGGGGTTTCCTTTGCCCTTGGGTCAGCTAGAGACAGCAGCATGTGAGTCCTCCTTCATCCTGCTTTGTCCTCCTGGGGTCCCATTCCTGCCCGGGGCTGCAGCCATGTCTTGGACACCTCAGGGGACTCAGGCATGGGGAAGTGGAGCTACTGGCATGTGACCTTCACTGTAAAAGTGGGGTGAAACTGCCACTGCACCCCTCCTAGATATACTCTTGTGTACAGTTCCTCTTCCTCTGCTTTACAAACCCTCTCTCCAAAGCACGTGAGGAAACTGTCTGTCCTATCCTCTATCTTCAGATCCTGAAATGATCCATGCTATTACTCTGTAACAGGAGGAGCTCTGCTTTTAAGGAACTGGTTCAAGTGATAAATTGTGTTTAGGTGGAACACATTAAGATGAAATTGTCTACCCATAAGAAAGGTACAGAAGTATAATATAGGGAAGTGAAATGTTATAATAATGAATGAATAATAATGAAATCCTAAAAACGCTTTCCATCTGAAAATCTGTGTCCCTATGTTTTAGGTTAGGTCCTTCAGTTAGCAAGCAGGAGGAACAGAGAAACTGCTTACTAAGCAATCTAACTGAAAGAGACTAAAAAGTTAGAACAAAGTGTCCCCGATGAATAGCCTCAGGGTGTTGGCTACAAATGTCTAACTCGGGATCCTTAAATTCTGGTTTATTAGGCGAATTGAAACACTGTAATGAAGTTAAATCATAAACCTCAGGGCTGGTTCCCCCCCCACACACACACAGTAGCAAGCTACAAGAGTCAAATATACCTATCCTACAAGCACTGGAGTCTGCCGTTGATGGCCAGTCGAGGCTCCTTTCAGTGTGGTGTTATCCTCCAGAAGGGGGTTGCCGGCTGGTCCTTCTGGCTGGACAGGTCTGGTTGAGTTGGAGATCAAGAGGGCGCCCCTGAGGGTCACTTTTCACTGCTTTTTATCTGTCCTTGGCAGACTTTTGGTGACTCCCCAGTTTTCAGGTTTGCCCAATCCAGGGGTCATTGACCCTTGTGGGACTTCCCCCTGGGTGGCAACTGGATGGCATCTGTCAGCCCCAGGGGTTGTCTGCATGTACGTGCAGGTTTGGGAGTCCATTGATGAATTTTGAATAGGGCTCTGGGAACGGTCGATCTGGAGATATTCAGCCCAAAAGTTGGTCCCCGGCGTTGATTAACTCAGGCCAGGGCTTCTAGCCCTTGGTCAGTGACATTTAGAGATGTCCTGGTTACTACATTGTCTTCTATTGAATTCTTCCTTTGGTTGATCTGCAGTTTCCTTAGGTGTTAATTGCTGCCTGCTGCTGTGTTACACATTCGATCACTGACTCACTCGCTCTTTCAGGGGCCAGCCTGATACAGGGAAGCGGCAGTTTGACTCCTGCCCTTGTTAACATTGTTACTAAACACATTTATAGTTGAAAGTTGAAAGGTGAGTAGTATAAAATATAAGCTACAAATGTAATGCCATGGCACACAAATAGATAAAAAATACCAAAATACAAGGGGAGATACAAAATGCACACATCCAAAATTTAAAACACAATTCCTTATCTTAAAGTGAAAGAAAGAGGAAGGAAGAAAAGGTAGAAGAGGAAAAACATATTTAAAGAGGGGAGAGCAAATGCAGGCAAGAGGAAAAGGGGGCTTTCTGCTACAAGAGGACCAAACAGAAACCAACATACGTTTTGAGCATAAAAACATTATATCAATTGAAAAACAGCACCCCATGTAAATGCCTACTTTGATCAAACAAAAAATAATCTTGTTATATCAATGTATAAGGACCATCTGAGGTGAGGTGCTGCTGGTCGCTGTGGTCGCTGAGAGACGTAGGGAAAAAATACGCGTTTACTGGAAATAGCTGTGCATTACTTCAACCCAGTTCTGCAGCATCTGTATAAATCAGGCACTTCAGTGGGGCTTTTTGGTGCTTTTAGCTAAAGCTGATTCAACTGGCAGTTATCAAAGTGCCAAAAAATCCCCACTGAAGCACCTGATCTGTACAGATGTTGGGAAAGCTGGGTGCAACTAGTGCACTGCCTCTTTTGGGCATGTGCTGTGCTCAGTGAGGGATTGCTCTCATTTTGGACATAAACAGATAGAGCTCCCTCAAAAATAATTAAACAGCTGATATGATAATGAGGCCAACAAAGAGACATTTTATGGGGCCTTCATGCCCCAGGATTTTTTGTCTTCTATAGAAAAATGTGCATACTGGGATTCTGCAGCTAGGTATATAAAATCCTGCTGCAGGAGAGTACAGTTCACTAGGTGCCTCTGAGGCAGCCAGACAGGGGATAACAGCTTTTGGGGATATTAGGCGAAAACCTTACTGATCATTACAAATCTGCTCTTGACCTGCACTTGCACTCGTAATGGCTATGCACAGTCACAGATATGTATCTTCATGCACTGGGCTCCTCTTTGTACTCTGTGTTATCCCTCTTGTTATTATCTTAATGGCCAATGTGTACAACAGAGTTGATCGTAGTCCACTGAAAGGACAGCTTACCCCCTCTGTCCCTGTTCTTGAACCAAAGAACCTCGATCATATGCATCACAGAAGTGCTTTCACTGTCCCTGATGATAATACTGCTTTTCATAGTTTCATAGTAGCAAGGGTCAGGAGGGACCTGAACAGATCATCTAGCCTGACCCCCT
>NW_005842205.1:59089-63860 GCF_000455745.1 Alligator sinensis | reverse complement strand
GTCCTTAAAAATAGGGACCACATTAGCCAGTTTCCAATCCCCTGGCACCTGGCCAGATGACCACGAATGCTCATACAGCTGGGCCAAAGGCTCCGCGATGACCCCTGCCAGCTCCCTCAACAGCCTTGGGTGGAGGGCACCTGGACCTGCAGATTTAAGAACGTCTAGCCCTTCCAGAAGATCCCAAACCACATCTGCACTGACTAAAGGCTTGATAGAGCTATCCCCAAGTTTGTCCCTACCTCTGGAAGGGTGGATATCCTGGTCTCTGTTCAGGAAAACAGAAGCAAAGAAACTGTTAAAAATATCAGCTTTCTTGTCTGGCGTGGCCACCAGATTACCGTTTGTGTCTTGCAGGGGCCCGCATCTCCATCTTCTGTTGAGCTTGACCCATGCTTCTGTGTCAAAGTCATGCCCAACAGGGGACTCGTTTGGTGTTGGTATAAAATGCTCTAGGAATAGGTCTAACCTTTCCCAGTGGTTGACCCATAGGTTGGGTTCAGCACCCCCAATCTCTTCCAGGAGCTTGTGGGCTTCATCTATAAATAGTTTACAACTTTTAAGCCTCCATCTATTCAGGTTTGTAGTTAACAGTTGATGGAGTAGGTGATTTTTGTCATGTATTGTCCCTATTACCACTAATGATGTTAGGATCTATCTTCTTATATCATTTAGTCTAATGCCTGAGGGTACAGGGAGGGCATCTGTGTGTAAGTTGTGCAGCCTATTATGAGTCTCAGCACACTGTTAAGTACAGTGTTGAGGTTTTAAGTTTGACAACTTCTGGATCATACATGAGCACAATATTCTGCTGGGGCTAATTGGATTTTTTTCTCTAATTTACTTCCTCTAAAAACCAGGACTTGCTCTTTACCTCTGTTTCTGTATCTGTAAAATGAAGAGAATAAATTTGCTATCCAGGTAATTTTAGTTGGCAATCAGTTAATTTATGTTTTAAGTTTTAGTTGATTAATTCATTTGATTAGTGTTGACACTAATATTAACTAAAATACGAGGGACTAAACATAGATGATGGTTTTATGTCTTGGTTATAATCTAAGACTCATGTCTTATACCCTCTCAGTAATCCACAGGTAATAAACACCCTTTCCCTTCTGACTAGTCTTGTTCTTTTACATACTTAGGTTATCTATTCCACTTCTCTTCCCTTGCTGGGAAGCTACTTTTGATAATATCTCTGGTCTCCTAATTTACAGAGAGAAGTAGTTAGCTGTGTTAGTTTGAAGTCAAGTAGAAGGCAGGATGGATTTGCATGTTTTAGACTAACCAAACTTGCAAATCAATCCTACCTCTTAATTTATAGTCTTCCTCACCAACTTCAAGTGTCCGTTTTATATACGGAGTTGTACAGAAGCCACTGTTTTATCTGGTAGTCAGTTTAGATTATTTCCACTTCTTTCCAAGACCTAACAAAGAGCACATTGTTCCCAAAACTTGCCTAATATCTTTCCCAGCTGGTCCAGTAAAAGATATCACCAAAAAAACCTTGCTTCTCTCCTATTTCTTGGATCATTACAGCTAGAACAATAGTCCAATTCAGTTTAACAGTTCTGTTAATTCGCTAATGTTTATAAAGTGTTTTCAAGATGCAAAACATTTTGCTATTATAAACCCTGAGATTGTATTATTCTTTTTCTATACAGTGTTGACAATTTTGGACTTGGTCTTTTACTTCAAAGTAAGCAGATAAAACGCATGGTATCCTCATATGTTGGAGAGAACGCAGAGTTTGAACGGCAGTATTTATCTGGAGAACTGGAAGTTGAGCTTACACCTCAGGTAGGAAGCGTTCTTTAAAGGATCAGTCAGTTCTTTAAAGCTGTAATGATAGATGATGCTAATCTTATTTTCTTAAGATGTCTTTTCTATTTTAATGTTCTTATGCAGTAGTTATGTTTCTCTTATAGGTAGGGCTGTGTTGTAAATACACCTAGCAGTTTCTCAACATTTTGGAGTGGACTGCTATTGATTTGAGAAAATGGATTGCTCATTATGACGTGTTGTGGTTTTTGGTGATAAATTGCTTTGCTAAAAAAAATATGACACGTTTGCTGCTTGGTATTGTTAACATCCACAGTATGCTAGAAAAACGGGGAAGGTGCAGATTTTTTCCCCACATGGTTCATGCTCGTAGAAAGTTCAGAGGCAGAGAGTTCAGTACTCTGGAGATGGAGAGTCAGCTTTGGGAAGGGAGCCAGGAAGTTACTGAACCAGGAAGCCAGGAGTTCGGAGTGAAAGTGAGCAGAGTGGAGCAGGAATAGAAGATAACCCAGTCTGTGGAGATGAGGGAGGAGATAACTGGGAAGAGGAACAGAGGGTGAGAAATGAATCCTAGGCACTGATGGTTTGGGGTCAGGAAAGGGACAGGTGGGGAGTAATGGTTCGAGGACAATGGTGAAAAGATAAAGTGGGGCAGACAACAAGGCACAGATGCACCTTATAAACTAAGTTGGTGCTTTTAACCATTTTGGGCCCCTGGGCCAGAAGAGTAGTGTGGGGCCATTCCATTGGCCAGATCCACAGTTGGGTTAGTGCACAGGCCTGGTCCAGTGCATGGTTGATGCACAAGGGAGGTCTGTAGGTCTGATCCAGTGTGGGGGCAGAGTTAGTCCATGGGTGCGACCAAGTGCATTGGACATGGCCATGGAGTGGCTAGTGCACAGGACCATGTCATCCCAGCCCGTGGGGCTCCTCATGGGCCTAGAAATTTGATGGCAGGGGAGCAGTGTCCGTGTCAGTTGCCATGGGGCTTTGCTGTGGCAATTAATACCGCCAGAGCTCCGTGGGCTGGCTCCATCACACTTGCTGTAGGTGAATTTGGGAGACTATCTGGTCATATGAAGTAACAAGACGAGTGAGAGACTGAAGGAAGTAGGGTTGGGTATTTGACCGGTCAAATAAAGTTTGGTCAATTGACCAGATAAATATTGGTAAAAAAAATAGTAAAAAATTGCCAATAGGTCCAAACAATACACAGAAAAGCACAATTTTCCATTAAGAAATGTGTCAAAAACAACAAAAAATCATATTTCTGTCAAGAGAACTAAAAAAATAATTAGCATTTTTACCAAAAAATCTACAATCTGTCATGGGTTAAAAATATGCAGTAAGACTGGTCAATTGACAATATTTATCCAGTCAACTGACCAACTTGCCAACCCTAGAAAAAAGTAAGCCTTAAATTAGAGAAGGTGTCTTGTAAAAGTGTCTTATATAAGGGTGTGCAATTACTGGTAGTTTTGAATGCAATTGGTGAAACTGTCTCTGGTTGTGGTCCGTGCCCCAGGAAAAGAATTGTATTTTTGCAGCTTTGTGTACAAGTGTGCGCGGGCCGGGAGCGGTCCGAGGCCCTTGGGGGTGCACAGCGGGCTGTGGCCAGCAGCCCTGGCACGCGGGTCGGGGAATGCAGGCCGGCGAACTAGAATTAGGCACGGACGCGTAGCGGTTGATTAAAGATTATTTTACTTACACCATAGATGGTCGCGGTGCAGGCAGGAAAACTTGCTTGAGTTGCAGTTACAGACAGGAAAGAAGAAAAGCGGACAAGGGTTCTAAACTCGCGAACTCTAGCCCAATCCGGCTGAAGGCTCTAAAAACGCGAGCCCGTCATGTCAGCCGAAGAAAACAACTCGGAGAAAAGCTCTGGATACACTCGCACGAAGTTTGCTAGGCTCCGTGGAACTTGCGCGCGGGGAAGGGGTTGGTCGAGGGATCGCTCGGTGACGGGGAGAGGCCAGAGGTTGATCAGACCCCTATAACCTTCTTAAGGTACACGCTGGGCCCGTTAGGCTCCGCAGCGCTTAGAGTTCTTCACAAGACGTGAAGTCCTCCTCCTCCACTAGATGGTTATGGAGTCCTCCAACTTGGGCGGAAACCGCTCAAGCCTCTTATACGGCTAGCAAGCCAATTACTAGCCGCCACGTGGGAATAATTTAGAACTGGCCAATAGTGGGACACAAATTTGCATGCGGGTGGCGGGAACTTCTTTGCACCGGGGTTTTCTCTTTGCAACTGAGAAATACACCCTACAAAGAAAGCTCCTCGTGGCGGGAAATAATTTAGCAGTGCCGAAGCGCGCACACAAAATCACACCCTTGGGTTGTGACATCCCCCCTTGCTGAAGGCACAGCTGAATTATACCACACACTCGTCCCTCGGGTGATTGAGAGCTCTTACCACGGGTCATTGAACTAAACGGGTAAACACAAAATTCACTAACATAAGAAGTTTGTCCTGTAGGGATCGAATCAAATAATAACCAGCACAAATACATATACACATAATCAGATTCATAACAAAGAACTGCACAATTAGGGCTTCAGTGGGCGTCATGGCGAAGTCGCCCGTCAAGCCCTCACTTCTTCCGATGATGTTATCCTTCTTGGGGCTTCTCTCCGCCACGCACTCTGAATTCCGGATCTGTAAACAAAACTCTCAGAAGATAAGTTAACGTATATCAAAATATTTATAAAGTTTCCATGGAACTACACTATAATTTCTAAAACATATAATACAGATGTTTGCTACTTTAAACTACCTTCTCTTGCACACTGAACTAGATGAAATCGTTGAGGAGCCGTCGTCTAGTTCGTCTAGATAATGGAAACTTAACTCATAGGCCAGTTGCCATTGGCCTGCGTCCCCTAAAATCCGAAGTTGCCGCTTATTGAGTCCAGAACACTGTAGGAGAAATCCAAACATATATCGCTCCTCTGGTGTTCTCTGTGGCAATGATGGAAGATCGGATTCA
>NW_005842205.1:56864-57793 GCF_000455745.1 Alligator sinensis | reverse complement strand
GGTTGATCAGACCCCTATAGCCTTCTTAAGGTACACGCTGGGCCCATGAGGCTCTGCAGCGCTTAGAGTTCTTCACAAGACGTGAAGTCCTCCTCCTCCACTAGATGGTTATGGAGTCCTCCAATTTGGGCGGAAACCGCTCAAGCCTCTTATACGGCTAGCAAGCCAATCACTAGCCGCCGCGTGGGAATAATTTAGAACTGGCCAATAGTGGGACACAAATTTGCATGCGGGTGGCGGGAACTTCTTTGCACCGGGGTTTTCTCTTTGCAACTGAGAAATGCACCCTGCAAAGAAAGCTCCTCGTGGCGGGAAATAATTTAGCAGTGCCGAAGCGCGCGCACACAAAATCACACCCTTGGGTTGTGACAGAGAGTACAAGTAAATATATAATGTCTGCCACCTAGTGGAAAAGATTTAGAATTGGAGCTTTGTGTGAAATGTAGAAAGACAATAACCAATTATTATTTTAGTAGTACTTTTATGTTAAATCTGAACGTGCATATATTTAATTGTTTTGTCATGTAATACTTATACACTAGCCTTTCAGCCTAACATAGCTAAGGCTCAGGAATGTTGGGTACAAGGCTACAGTAGGGTGCCATCATTGACCATACTTCTGTTTAGATCTGACTGTAAAACTAGCTGCATAAAGATAGTTTTACAGTCTTCAGTATAGATAGATGTATTAAATTATTCTAAATGTGGAGCCAGTTACTATAACATAAGCTCTTACATACTCCCAGAATTGAGGACATTGTTAATTAAGCCAGGAAGAAGACCTGAAATCCTGTGCTGTGGAAATCTGACCCTTGCCATGTGTATACTACAAGGGTGGGCAAAGTACTGCCCTCAGGCCACATTCCTCCAGCCCATGAAGCCCCTTCAAAACCCAGGTAATGGCAGCTGCCTCTCTAAAAGCCTCCAGT
>NW_005842205.1:56229-56822 GCF_000455745.1 Alligator sinensis | reverse complement strand
CAGGGCACCCACCCCGGCCCGCGGCCTGCCCCGGCTGGCCTCGCCCCGCCCCTGGCTCAGGCCACGTTTGCAGCTTGAGAGGGGCGGGGGGGCTGGGCCAGAACCTGTGGTGCCGGTGAGAGGAAACCGTGTCTGGGCCAGCTTCTGCCTCCTGCGTGGGACTGGAAAGGGCCCTGCCCTGCAAGTAAGCCCAGGAAAGTGGCTGCTGGGCAGGCTTTCCCCGTGCAGTGCTGCTTGGGCCGTGCAAGGTCGGGCTGGGCCAGCACTGGGGAGGGGAAGCAGCAGCTGGGCTGCAGCTCCGGCCCAATCAGCACCAGGGACGAGAGGTGGTGGCGGAGCTGTGTGCCACTCGGGACAGGACGAGCCCGGCCAGAGCGGCAGGGGCTCAGCTGCATTTTCCCCCTGCCTGCACCGGTCAGTCCCGAGCGGCACACGGCTCCGCCATCGCTTTTATTGTCCGGTGCAGACCTGGCCGTGCCAGTCCCATCCGGAGCAGCATGCGGCTGAAGCTGTCTTCTCACGTGCTGCTGGGGACGGGAGGAGCCCAGCTGGGTCTGCACCAGCCAGGAAAGGTGGCATGCAGCTGAAGTCAG
>NW_005842205.1:49710-56126 GCF_000455745.1 Alligator sinensis | reverse complement strand
CCGAAGGGGCACCCGGCCCCGCTGCTGCTTCTGCTGGCCGGTGCAGCCCTGGCCGGGCTCTTCCCGTCCCCAGCAGCACATGAGGAGCTGACTTCAGCTGCGTGCCACCTTTCCTGGCTGGTGCAGACCCAGCTGGGCTCCTCCTATCCCCAGCAGCACGTGAGGAGCTGACTTCAGCTGCATGCCGCTTTTCCTGGCTGGTGCAGACCTGGTCGGGACCGGCCCATCTAGAGCAGCATGCAGCTGAAGCCAGCTTCCCAGGTTCTGCTGGGGATGGGGTGAGCCCAACTGGGTTGGCACTGGCCAGCAGAAGCGGTGGCAGAGCCTTCTCCTTTTGGGACCAGCTGGCACAGGTAGGGGGAAAGTTCTGGGGGAGGTCTGATGCCCCTGAAGCCCCACTGCTGGGGCAGGATGTTAGAGGGGTCACAACGCCTTGCTACCTGGTAAGTTGTGCAAGAGGAGGGACTTCAACGCCTTGCTACCTGGTAAGTTGTGCAAGAAGAGGGACTTCCAGTGGCAGGGGTCAGGGGGTGGGGCTTCCGGTGGCAAAGGTCAGGGGTGGGGGCGGGGCTTCTGGTCCCAAGAGGGCGGCCAGAGGGTGGGGCAACTGAAGGGGTGGGGCTACTCATGCGGCCCTCAACAGCTCGCCAAAACTCATCAAGCGGCCCTCCGCCCAAAATAATTGCCTGCCCCTGGTATACTATGTAATCACTCTTGGCTCTAGGCTAGATGCTCCTTATCAGAATCCCAGACACAAATGAAGAAGCATCCAACACCCTTTTCTACCATGGGCTCCTCCTCATTCTTCCACCACCAAACATTTTCTATCCTCCAACCTACTCTATGCCCCTTACTCCCTCCAACCTCACAATCCACTTTTTCTCTCCCCACTTCATAATCAGTAACCCCACCTTGAAAAAATAATTTCACAGATGTTTTTATCTGAATTGAGATCTATGGTAATTCTGGGCCTACGAAATGCAAATGTTCAACAGTAAAATTCATTAACAACTGGAGCAACTTGCTAGATGTAGTTGATTTTCCATAACTTTAGATGGGCAATCCATATTTACATCAAGATTACATATCTTTAAAAAAGATGTAACATTTAATCAATCAGAAGTCATGGGTTTTGTACAGGAATTAGTGGGTAGGGTGGGATTTGATAAGTTGTATTACGCATGACATTAGACTGGATAACGATGATGACAGTAAGGCAGGACAGAATGCAGGTGAGGTGATGGAAACTGCATATTAAATTTAAGAGAGCATACAGTGATCTTCTATTTATTCAAGCTGAGAACTTGGTGTTCCTCCTTTGCTGTCTCCTGTTCAAACTACAAAGCATTGCTCCTCAACTGGAGAATGGTCTTGATAAGAGAAGACTGAAGGGGGTTTAATAAAACCTTCAACTACCTGAAGGGTGGCTAGAAAGAGGATAGAGCTAGACCAGAGGCAGGTAGTTATTTTGGGTGGAGGGCCGCTTACTGAGTTTTGGCAAGCCATCGAGGGCCACATGACAGGCAGCCCAGGGCAGATTAATATTAATTTTCTAAAATTTTTAGGGACCCCACAGGCCGGATAGAATGGCTTGGCGGGCCGCATTTTGCCCACCCCTGAGCTAGACTGTTCTCAGTGTCTCAGATGACAGAACAAGGAGAAATGGTCTCAAGTTGCAGCAAGGGAGGTTAGATGTTAGGAAAAACTTTCTCATGAGAAGGGTAGTAAAACACTGGAACAGGTTACCCAGAGAGGTTGTGGAATCTGCATCCTTGGAGGTTTTTAAGACCTGGGTAAACAAGGCCTTGGCTGGCATGATCTAGTTGAGGATAGTCTTGCTTTGAGCACGGGATTGGACTAGATGACCTCCTGAGGTCCTTTCCAATCCTCATTTTCTATGATTCTAACTCTGAATGTTAGCAGCTATCCATAGAGCAGTGGTTCTCAACTGGGATGCCACAATGCTGGCACCACTGCCATGGGCAGAAACTGCCCTATATGCTTTGGTTTGATATATTTATTATATGATCAATAACATTAATTCATAGTAGAATTACACTGCTTATATTATAATTTGTTCATATTAATATTTTAAAATGAGGTACTGCTGAATTCTGAAAAATTTTGGAGGGGGTGCCTTGAGTCTGAAAAGGTTGCGAAAGGCTACTCTAGAGCAGTGGGGCCCACCTTCTTGGCAGGCCTGCCACAAATTAGCCTAGCACCCCTCCCCCCCACACCGGAGTGCTAGTCTGATTCTTTTTCCTCCACCCAATTTGCTTTCTGCCTTATCTGACACTGTGCTGCCTCTGCATCTCCTCCCTGACTTCCTGTGTGCCACACACACAGGCTGCCTGTGCCACTTGTGGCATGTGTGTTACAGACTCACCATCCCTGTTCTAGAGTATCAGAGTTTGAAGACTAGAGATGAAGCAAATTTATAGGTTGATATAAAGGACAACTTTTAGGCAGCCAAGTGGGGAATGAGGAAGATGATACAGAATGGATGACTGTAACTAATTATCCAGGAAAGAGGTATCCAAACAAGGGGCAAATAAGATATAACAAAGAGCTAGAGCCTGAGACTGAGCAGGGAGTTTGACTACAATACGCTATTGAGTAACTGGTGGGTTTTATTGCCAAATGCTATACCACATCAGCAGAAGAGAATAAAAAAAGGAGAAAATTGACTGAATGACTTGTGAGCATGTTAGTTAGTGGAAAAAAAATAAGAAAAGCCCCAAGTTGCAAGACCAAAGAAAGTGTGCACAAACTGCATAATATACTTGCTCTTTTGGGGAAATCAAATTGAAGTCTGTTATCTGCTTGTTCTCCTCTAGGGCACCCTGGCAGAGCGCATCCGTGCAGGAGGGGCAGGAATTCCAGCGTTTTTTACAAGTACGGGGTATGGGACACTGGTGCAGGAAGGAGGAGCACCTATCAAATACAACACAGATGGCACTGTTGCCATTGCCAGTCATCCAAGAGAGGTAAGAAGCTATTCCACTGTAAGAAAACCTTCATGCTAGGAGTCTGAGCTCCTTCCAAGTTCACAGCAGAAATAGAAATATCAGCTCCCCCAAGCCAATCTTAGCTTCACTGTGACTAGCCTGATAACTGGATGAAATCAGAAAAGGCAGCACACTTTTCAAGGTATATCATGGTCAGATATTGCCCCTAGGTGTCTATAGTTGGAAATATGGTTTGTTATTATAAGTCATCAAAATCATGAAGAAGTGAAATGCATAATGTTTTAAATTGAGAAACAGGACCTATGTATGGAAATCAGAGAAAATCTGAAGAAAAGGAAGCATCCACAAACAGTAAGTAGCTAATATTACTGCTACTGAATGCTCATTTGGTTATAGCAGAGATTGTACTTTGCCCTAATAAAGGTTATGCAACCTCATAAGAGCTAAGACAATGCTATTTTTGAAGTATTCGCTGCTTTTTATGTAGCTCTTTTTAAAAGGATGTCTTAATTGTGCAGGCTAGTGTCCTCTTCTTTCTTTTGCATGTAATTTTTTGTGCAACCAGTAATTTACTCTTTGTTTCTACATAGAACTTATCACCATGATATTTTAAGATCTAATTTAGTGTCCCTCTTCAATTTATTAGGCGGCCTACTTCCTCTTTACTATTTCTCTTCTCCCTTGAATGAAGCCTTTCTTACTGTCCTTGACCTTTTTGGCTACCATTAGCAACCTATTCTGTTTTTTTTTACCTCCTTCAACAAGTTATTGAATGTTTTTACTTGGTTATCTTGTTCCATGACCATGTTCAGTACCTGATTCATTTAATTAAGCTCAGCTCTTTAAGCAGCTCCTCACTGAGTCCCGTAAGTGAGCTTTTTGCTCTTTCTTCCCTCCATTCCCTTTCAGAGCTTGCTTTTTATTATCAGAATTTTGGATACTCCAGCTTTCTTCCACATTATGCATCTTGTTTCTACACCTGGATTTATGTTCTGGCTGTCAGCTGATGTCTGGTCACCACAGCGCTTGTTTTTAGTTGCATCCTTTCTCTGATTTCTAAAGATGTGATATGCAGCATTAAAGAATTGATTTACTTAGATAAGAAGTTAAAAGGGAGGTTATTGTGTGGCTAGATCTTAAAGTGTAATTTAAGTGGTATCAGTCTTTTCCGGGTGTTTTTTTCCCCCCATTCAGATACTAATGTGAATACCAAGAACTCTATAGAAGCAAGACCTTGGACATATTAAATGTACTATATAAGAATGGATGGGTCTGGGGGTTGTCATCTGAAGAAGAAAGGAAAAGGTTTGCTTTTATCTACCTCCAGCTGTGCATCTGTGCCTAATGTTAGGGACTAGCTCTTTGACCAAACGATAAAGATGAGGCAGAGCCAGGACCCAGCGTTTCTCTCCATGGGACTGCTTAGCTGGCTACTTATGGTGTCTCAGAGGTTCTCTCATATTATCTCAGAATCCTTGGAAGACTTGTATCTTCCAGAGTCATGACAACTCTGTATAAATGTGGGACTATGCTTCAATGTCTGTTTTACTCTTACAAAAAAAATTCTTGAAGCTGGCCCACTGGGCAGTAAAGAGAGGAAGATAGGTGGGTCAGAAAGAAGAAAACAAGTCAGAGAGTATGTGGCTTAATGAGATGGATGCTGTACTAGGTTGGAGAGGGCTCTGGATTCTGCCCCTGATGGAAGAGAAATTTCCCTAGTATTGTTTATCCATTTTATCTGACAAATATTAAGTGCAGGGTGCGGTGAGTCTCTTTCAAGAGGAGGCCCTGGGTAATGTCTAACTGGTGGCCTGGAGGTTAAAGCACTTTGGGGAGTAGGAGATAGAGGTTCCAGTCCTCTCTGGGCAAAGGGGGCCTACAACCTGAGGCTCCTGGTCCTTGGAGTAGTGCCATAACCACTATTGGGCTAAAACCTGGGGGAGGAGTGTCTCTGCTACCACCACCACACATATGACAGATGCAAGCACACGGACAATGTTATTTTGCTGCAGAGTGAAATGAATTCCAAAACTGTCCCTAGGTACCAAAACCTGCAGTTATGTGGCTGCATATGTGCCATTTAGGCCAGTAGTATCAAACCCATGAGTTGGATTAGTAGTAAGGGGCCAGGTCAGTCCCACTGGCTAGTTCTGGCTCTGCAGTGTGTGCGCCAGTCTGGTGCACTGCATGTAGTATGTGGGTCCAGTCTAAAACCCATAGGCAGCAACGCAAGCTATTTGATAGGGCTCCATGAGGCAGATCTAAACTGTGGGCTATATCTTTGACACTCCTGATTTAGGTGCAGAAAGTAAAATAGGAATCTATCCTAAGTGATGCAGCAGGAATACATGAGGGATAACAGAGTATGCAGATCTAGTGTGATCATGTTACAAGCACTACCCCTTTTCCCTGGTGTATATTTATGTTGCACATTTTATTTTATAGGCTTTAAGCAGGGATTTTTTTTCTACTTGTTGTTTGTGCTTAATCATCATCACAGATGTTCCCTCAGTGTCTGTGAACAAAATCTATTAACTGTAATTGGATTGATTACATGTGCAGAGCACAGAAGACTAGATGATTTTGGATAAACAAGACATTAATGAGAAACATCAATGTTTAGGATGACGAGGTTAGAAGAGCTGAACTGATCAAACCTATAGTCATGAAAGGTGCTAAGACTAAGAACAAGTTGCCAGCTAAATAACTAAATTATGGTTTGCCTTTTAATTTGAAGGTTTAAGAAGATGAACTTAAAGTACCACAAAATGACTTCAAGTTTAAACACATCTTGTGTTTAAACAAATTTTAATTAATAATTTTGTTAGAGTTAGAATATTTCTTCTGTCAAAGTGACAGTATTTACAACATCACTTTCTTCAATTAGATTATGCTTAGATATTTACTATCACAGCAAATTAAGCCTATTCTAGCAGCTTCAATTTAAAAGCTAGTGAAAATATATATGTTAAAAATAGAACAAAGCTGCTTAAGAGGCTGGAGGGATTCATCTTTTTCCTTATGAATTAAAGGAAGCAGAGATATGCAGCTGTGCTAAATGAAAACAAGTGTAAGATGGAAGAATTTTACTTGACATTCAGGTCTAGGGCATACAGTAGGATATGTCAGAGAAGATGGTTGGTTAAACATTGAAATAGGCTACCTAGAGGGGTTGTGGAATCTCTTTATCCATGGAAATTTTCAAGATCAGTTTAGACCAGGTGTTGGCAACACCTAGCAAGCGTGCTGAGCATGGCACGCGAGGCCATTTTCCCTGGCACGCATTGGGACTGGGGAGGCAGCAGCTGTTTGCAGCCTCCCGGCTGCAGCAGGCCCCAGCTCTGGGTAGCTGCTGCCAGCCGGGAGCCCAGGCTGCTGCCAGCAGGCAGCTGGGATGCTGCAAGCCCTGCTGGGAGCAGCCTGGGGCCCGTGGGGGTCCGGAGCGAA
>NW_005842205.1:27428-49700 GCF_000455745.1 Alligator sinensis | reverse complement strand
AGCCAGGAGGCTACAGACAGCTGCTGCCTCCTGGCCCCAGCGGGTGCAGTGCCGGCACCTGCTGCCTTCTCTGAGCCCGGGGCCGGGGCGGGAGGGCAGCAGCTGTTTGTAGCCTCCTGGCTGCAGCCAGCCCCAGCTCTGGGTAGCTGCCGATAGCCACGGAGCCCGGGCAAAGCAGCGTTGGAATCCGGTGCAGCAGGGCACAGTGGGGGGTGCAGAAATCTGCCTGCTTCCAGGTCCCCACCTCTCTGGCCACACTTCCCCTGCAGGTAGAGGCAGCAACAAGGGGCACAACCCTGTGCTGCTGCCCATGCTGCTCCCGTGCACACAGGGGAAGTGTGGCAGGGCAGCGGGGAGCTTGGAGCAGGCAGCTTTCTGCGCCCCTCTGCTGTGCCCTGACACGCGGGGTTCCAGCACTGCTTTGCAGAAGTGGCGAGGGCAGCACAGCGGGGAGCATTGTTGGTATGTGCTGCCTCCCTGGAGCCTGGGGCAAGGTCTGGGGCTGGGAGGCAGCTGCGGCTGGGGCCAGGGCAAGGTTAGAGAGGCAGCAGATGTTTGCAGCTGGCCCAGGTTCTGGGTAGCTGCTGACAGCCACAGAGCCCGGGCTGGGGGGCAGGGGCTTTCTGTGGGGGGCAAGGGGAACAAGCAGGGCATCCTGACATGTACCCCCTGCCCTCATTTTGTTTTTCTGGTATGCTGGCACTCTGACACCTTCCAAGGTAGGCATTGTGGGGTTTGTCAGCACTCCGGCCAAACCCCCAAACGGAGACCTGGTGGGATTCCACCCATGACTGGGCCACAGGTATAGATGGCTATACCCTGTACAGGAGGGATCAAGTGGACTAAAGGAGCGGGTGTAGCTCTCTATGTCAAGGAGAGCTACGCATCCCTGCAAGCCAGTACTGGCGATTAGGGTGGACGACTGGAGACCCTCTAGGTTAAAATCTGTGGGGAACGCGGCACAGGAAACACAATGGTGGGAGGTCTGTAGTAGACACCAAAGTCAGAAGCTTGACCAGGAGTTCACCAGGGAATTGGCTGAGGCCATATGCTCCCGGTCCACGGTTGTCATGGGAGACTTCAACTACCCAGACATCTCATGGGAGGAGCGCTCGGCCAAATCCGAGCGGTTGCAAAGCTTCCTTTCATGCGTGGATGAGCTCCATCTGACACAAGAAGTCTACGGGCCAATGAGAGGTAAAGCGCTGCTCAGCCTGGTACTGGCAACCTGGGATGACCTAATCAGCCACCTAACGTTTGAAAGGAAACTGGATGACAGCGACCATGAGCGACCACTTTGACACCTTCACCATCCACCATAAAGCTGGCAAGTCAGTCAGCAATGCAGAAGTCCTTGACTTCAGAAAAGCTGACTTTGACAAGCTCAGGAGGCTTGTCGGTGAGGCCCTAGGGACCTCGACCTCAAGGAGAGGGGAGTACAGGAAGAGTGGTTGTTCCTTAAGGGAGCAATCCTAGATGCACAAGTTAAGGCTATTCCATCTCGGAGGAAAGGCAGGAAAAGGGCACAGCAGCCCCCTTGGCTCAGCAAGGAACTAGTGGACCTCCTGCGTCTTAAAAGAAAGACCCACAAAGGATGGAGGACGGGATCCACCTCCAAGGAGGAATATGCAGCACTGGTCTGGACCTGCAGGGAGCAAACCAGGAAAGCCAAGGCTGCGACTGAACTCTGACTGGCCACTAGTATCAAGGATAATAAAAAGTCCTTTTTTAGATAGTGGGGAGCCAGAGGAAAAGCAAGGGAAACATTGGACCCCTGCTAAACCAGATGGGACAGCTGACAACCGATGCCCAGGAAAAACCCAACCTGCTAAATGGGTACTTTGTGTCGGTCTTTCACCAGTCCCATGGGATGCCCCTGCCCGTTATGGGATGGGAAGGCCCAGGTGAGAGAGATTCCTTACCTTCCATCAATGCTGATCTCATGAAGGAACACCTTGACAGCCTGGACACCTTCAAGTCAGCCAGCCCTGACAGTTTACACCCCACGGTACTCAAGGAACTGGCAAGCATCATAGCTCAGTCCCTGGCACGGATCTTCAAGAACTCCTGGCGCTCTGAAGTGCCTGAAGATTGGAAAAAGGCCAGTGCGGTGCCTATCTTCAGAAAAGGGAGGAAAGTGGATCCGGCAAACTACAGGCCCATCAGCCTGACCTCTATCCCCGGGAAAGTCTTAGAAAAGATTATCAAAGAGGCCATTCTTAACAGACTGACCAATGGCAACATCCTGAGGGATAGCCAGCATGGGTTTGTTGTGGGTAGGTCTTGCTTGACCAATCTCATTTCCTTTTATGACTAGGTGACCTATCACCTGGATAAGGGGGAAGAGATTGATGTCGTATATCTTGACTTTAAAAAAGCCTTTGATCTGGTATCCCATGATCACCCCTTGGGAAAACTGGCCAATTGTGGGTCCACCACGATCCGCTGGCTGGGAAATTAGCTCCGTGGTTGGACCCAGAGGGTGGTGGTGGATGGAAGTCAATCGTTGTGGTGCCCTGTGACTAGTGGGGTCCCTCAAGGCTCTGTCTTTGGACCTATTTTGTTCAACATCTTCATTAACGATGTAGACACTGGTATCAGAAGCGGACGGGCCAAGTTTGCCAACGATACCAAACTCTGGGGTAAAGCATCCACATCTGAGAACAGGAGGGTGATCCAGACTGACCTTGATAGGCTCAGGAAATGGGCGGATGAGAACCTGATGGTGTTTAACACCGAAAAATGCAAGGTTCTCCACCTTGGGAGGGAAAACCCGCAGCATCCTTATAGGTTCGGCAGTGCTATGCTGGTTAGCACTGGAGATGAAGGGGACTTGGGGGATCATCGATGACCACAAGATGAACATGAGCCTTCAATGTGATGTTGTGGCTAGTAGAGTGAGCAAAACACTGGCTTGCATCCATAGATGCTTCTCAAGCAAATCCCAGGACATCATTCTCCCCTTGTACTTGGCCTTGGTGAGGCCGCAGCTGGAGTACTGCGTCCAGTTTTGGGCCCTACAATTCAAAAAGGATGTGGAGAAGCTTGAGAGAGTCCAGAGAAGAGCCACGCGCTTGATCAGGGGTCAGGAAAACAGACCTTACGATGACAGGCTGAGAGCTATGGGGCTCTTTAGCCTGGAAAAGTGCAGGCTCAGGGGTGATCTGATGGCCACCTACAAGTTTATCAGGGGTGTTAACCAGGATCTGGGAGAACGTTTGTTCAACAGAGCGCCCCAAGGGATAACGAGGTCGAACGGTTATAAACTCCTGCAAGACCGTTTCTGGCTGGACATAAGGAAGAATTTCTTTACTGTCTGAGCCCTCAAGGTCTGGAATAGCCTGCCACCGGAGGTGGTTCAAGCACCTACATTTAACACCTTCTAGAGAAAATTGGATGCTTATCTTGCTGGGGTCCGATGACCCCAGCTGACTTCTTGCCTTTCGGGGCGGGGGCTGGACTCAATGATCTTCTGAGGTCCCTTCCAGCCCTAGTGTTTATGAAATCTATGAAACATTGCCTACCCCTGGTTTAGACAAACAGTTTCTAGGGATGGCAATTCCACAATTTCTGTAGGTAACCTGTTCCAGTGACTGATCACTTTCATAGTCAGAAAGTTCTTCCTAATCTCCAGCCTAAATTTCCTCTGCTGCAGTTTGAGGTTAGTTCTCTTTGTCCTGTTCCCACAGCCACAAAAAAGGTGATTTCTATCCTCTTTTTTTATTGATTTTTTTTTTTTTTAAATGCAAAACAAAATTGTAATGTGTATATGTATATAAAACCATGCACGTCTTTATCATAAACAATATATCTATCCTTTATAATCACCTTTCCGGTACTTGAAGGCTGTAATCAAATTCTCCTTTAGTCCTTTCTTCTCCAGATTAATATTCCTAGCTCTTTCAATCTTTCCTCATAAATCATTTGTCTGAGGCCTAATCATTTTTGTTCCTGTCCACTGGATTCTTTTCTATCTGCCCGCATCTTTCTTGAATTGTGGTTCCCAAAAGTGAACATAGTGCTTCAAGTGTGGCCTCGCCAGTGGAAGAATCATTTCCCTTTCCCTTAACTGGTTAATACAAACCAGTATGCTGTTAGCATTTTTTTAGTTTTTTGTAATAAGAACTCACTGTTGTCTCATTTAGTTTTATGGTTCTCTGTAACCCCTGGCTCCTTTTCTGCCTAGCCCATCATTCCCCAGTTTGTATTTGTGCATGCAGTTATTCTGTTCCAAACGCAGAGCTTTGCACCCATCATGAAAGGCATGCCTAAAAAAAGAATTGCAGGTGGTAATTTGAATAGCAGCCTGTGGGTTGGGAGCCCTAGTATGAGTATCATTGCTTAATGTAGACAATTGATTAGCATCTCTCTTTCACAAGGTAGGGAACCACTCTTTGACTTAGTTTTGAGTGTGGGATTTTCAGTGTTAGGCAGCTCAAGTTCCTCTCCTTTGTCCAGAATTATGCCATCTTCTGTGGATCACTCATTACAAGTAGTGGGATTCCAATCCAGGATCACTTTAGCCTCCATACCCTTTGTTTAAACTGTTAGGAGCCCAAAGTCTTTCTTCATTATGCAGGGGTATGCCTACATATTATTAAAGACAGTACAAATGCAGGCTTGCTGAGTTGTCTCAACTGTTTTGAATATAATGGCAATGCTTGAGAAACAGTTCAAAACTTTTATCTTTGCATTTTCTTCATGTACACAGGAACACAGTTCAGCCTGGGTAACTTTTGAAATAATCCAAACTTCTAAGGATTTAGCAAGGTCCAGCACCATTTGTTTCTGGGCCTCAGTAATCGACAAATTCAAACAGAAATACTCTGATGCATAAATGCCTAGCCTCTGGTGATTTAATATGATTTCCAGTGAGACTCATTTCTTCTAGCTTCCTAATCTCTTTCCAAGAGTTTTGCCTTGAGCATCATTAAACAATTCTGAAGAGAAAACAGATGTGTTTTATTAAATCTAGAGATAAATTTACCAGAGCTGGACTTTGGTTTCTACCTTTAATGCACCCACAGTGTTCTGCTTTGCTTCAGTTGATTCCACTGTTTGCAGCTTGGCCATAATTCTGAAGAGCTGGTGCCTTGATAAATACAGCTGCGGAAAGTTTCTGCCTACAAGTGTATCACATTTGATGGATCTTTTAAAGTAATTGATTCTTGTTTGTTTCTCAGTTACAAACAGAGCTCTATGAGAAGCAGGAAATACAGGTTCTGAGGACAGCAGCTGAATATAGCCCTGTCTAAAAGTGTCTGCGTGATGGTGGGTTGTCAATATAACCTTCACAAAGAGACTTAAATCATAAGGTTGGAAGGGACTACAGGGGTCATCTGGTACAACCCTCTGCATCAGTGTAGAAATGCTGCTCCTAAAAGGGTACATAGACCTTGCATGGGTCCTCACTCAGTGGGTGAATTTTACCCAGTGTGCACATGCAGTTGGTACATATTATTTCAGCACTAGAGCAGTCTCACTTTGTGTTTGCAGTGGAGTGCTCGATGAACAATACATTCTGAGTTCCAGTAGGTGGTGCAGCAGGAGCAAGTCCTTGATTCTGGTTTTATTTATCTAACCAAGGAAGATATAAACAATTATAAAATCAAATTGTTGCCTCCTTATGCTTCTCTGCCATCATCCACTTGAATTCCAGTCTTTCAGCCAAAAACTCACATAGACACAAAAGAAAATTTAAATTGAATTGCCTGAAAAATAAGTCAGATGCAGTAAGCAGTATCTAATTAGTCTGTCTGATTAAACCTGCATCTTAATAGTGCATTATTTTTCCTTACAGGGGAGAGAATTTGATGGCCGTCATTATATTATGGAGAAGTCAATTACAGGTGATTTTGCACTTGTAAAGGCGTGGAAGGCCGATCGTGCAGGAAACATCATCTTCAGGTATGGCTTTTTTTTTTTTTCACTAAACACCTCCTCTTGTGGTTCGGATCATGAAAGGAAAATGGAATCCTATCTCCTGTTTGATGGCAAAAGAATATTTTACTGGCTTCACTTTTAATCCTGGTTCCTTGCTCTACTGCCAAATTACAATGCTATAAGATGGCAGGCTATAATTGCTTATATTAATGACCCTGGAGAATACAAATGCAGCTGTGAAATAAAAATTGGGGTTAAAAAGGAGGCAGAGCAGATGAAAGCCATTAGTGGTTACAGAGAAATATAATAGCATTCTGGACACACTGCTGTTCTGGGGTTAAGGTCTGATTTCTATTTTTCTGAAGGATAGCATGTTGGGGACATTCACATATGTGGAAATAATAGCCAGCTGCTATTAATGTGCGATGCACATTAAATAGAAGTTTCATTCTGCCCCACACTGAAGACAGTGGTTCAACTTCTGTTGACTTCAGTAGTTTTAGACCAAGCATTTACATTCAGTGAAAACCATCCTTTAATGAAAAGTTCAGAAGTTGGTACAGCAATGAAACTGGCCTGGGTCCCCTTATAAAGCTCTAGAACACAACTTTAGTCACAGTCTGAGACCGGTGCAAAACCTAGCAGGTGCTAAGTTCCTGCTCTGGTTTTCACCAGAGATTTTAGTGGAGAGATTCACTTTAACAGCAGTTTTTTGTTTGTTTGTTTTGCTGCTGTCAGAAGGAAAGGTAAGCGGTGTGGCAGCTAACAGCAATTTATAATAAGAAAGTATCAAACTAAGTGATTCACCTTTTTAAGTATTGAAGGAACTGGGATTTCAGAAAGGGGTGTTGCTCTCCCTAGAGGTTTGTCATAATATTCTTGAGAAAGAAAAGAAGAAAAAGAATCACGTTGTCTGATTGCTGGTATTCAACCTTTCGGTGAAGATGTCTATTTCTGTTTGAAAATGGAATCTTACATGTTCACTTACAAAGAAACACTGGCTTCCTTTTTTGGCTGGTCATTTGTCCCTCTTCAGACCCTGGGATGTAGAAACTGTCATTCTGTTTCACCCACCTGTTTTTGTCCCTATTCTCCCTGACATTTCCATCTCTGTTCTGATCCATATGTGCTTCCTTATACTCATTTTTTCCCTGACATTTTCACCCTTTCTACACAGTCATATACCTGCTGTATTCTCCTTTTCTTTTTCCACATTCTCCCATTGTCTCCTTGTTGATAACCATAGTTTTGCAGGTGTGGCCAGCCTGTGATATGCATGTCAGGGGCAGCACAAACAACCTGTGTGTGTGGCATGTAGTAGATTGAGGAGGGGGGGAGGGAGCACAGTGGAAGATAGGGCAGGAAGCAGAAAGAGCAGCAGACTAGGCAGGAAGCACAGGGCTAAGAGCAGAAAGGAGAGAAGCAAATTTGGGTAGGGAGCACATAGTGCAGAGAGTAGAGAGCAGAGTAACAGATCAGGGAGGAGAAGGACACTCAGGGAGGTTCTGGGGCTAATTTGTGGCACACTGGCCAAAAAGGTTGGCCCCCACTTTTCTGGTGCATCACCCTCTGCCTCTCTTCTTCCCTCTCACTTTCACTCAGCTTCCTTCTTCTACCCCCATATTCCTGAGGTCTCATGAATACTAGGAATGCTTCACTTGAGTGGAAGTCAGTTAAGCATCCAGTTAGTGAATTTACCAAATGAAGTAACTTAATTCAGAGCTAATGGCGAGCTCTCCTTTATGGAAGACATGGTCACCAATGCATAAGGACATATAGCAATTGTACCATAGGTAGGCTGTTTAATAAATGTGTATAGCCCATTGGAAAAGTAGAGAGAGGAAATCATGATAGACTTTGAGACAGTGGAACTTGCCAGCTGGACAGTCCTACTAGATAACCTACTTTTTATCATTTTGCAGTATTCTGATGTGACCAACTGAGCTGAAGTCTTCCTGGTACTGCCCATGACTTGAACTATAGGAGTTGTTTTCTTGTCATGTTTTACCATGTTTTGGTGGGGGGGTGGCATATGTAGTGTATATCCTAAGTCTTTGCCACCTTTTTGCAGTAGCTGGAATGAAGCAATCCGGCAAGGCTCTTAGTTACTTTCCTACTAAATGGGCTTAAGGTATATGTCTTCAATGTTTAAGAACAGAAGGAACCAATGTGGTCTTCTAGCCTCATCTATACACAGGCCATTATATTTCACTGATAGATTCTAGCTGAGAAGTGTATGATTGAACTGCAACAGGTCTTTCAGAAGCACAGAATTTATTGGATAAAGCTTATTTCTGTGCCCTGCCAAATTTTTGTTTGATATGGACCTCTATAGCTGCATTATCTCCAAATAAATTTATACTGACCCCTGGACAAACAACCTAACAAGAGGGCTGTTCTAATAGCTGTCACTCTCAAGGAAAGTGCACTTAACCAAGGTAACGTAACCAAAATATTTTGATACCTTTAAAGAGAACCAAAAACCCATTCCTTAGTTCGGGGTCACTCATACTGTTACAGGGAGATTTAAATTACCTTTCCTGAGCCAGCTATGATAAGTGCCTGCATAAGATGATTTCGCCTTAGAACTAGGCTCCACTGTTTGGGTGAGCAACTTCAGTGGAATTCAACAGGAGCTCTACTGTTGCAAGTAGGGCTGTGTGAAATTTTGCCACCAGTTTTGTTTCGACACTGTTTCGACCTGTTTCAAGGTCGAAACAGCAAAATCGAAATGAAACGGATATGGTCAAAACAGCTTCGAAACAAATTGAGGCAAGTCAAAACGTTTCGCCATTTTGACACTGTTTCAATGTTTCGCCCATAGGCTATAATGGGGAAGGTCAAAACAGCCTATAACTTTGTCATTTCTGGCCAGATTTGGATGAAACTTGCAGGACTGATAGCCCCATTCTAAGGGCATAAAGCATGCTAAGTTTCAAGAAGATAAATGCAGGAGGTTTGGAGAAACTGCACCCCAAGGTATTGAGAGCCAAACTTGTGTCATGTATATGTGTTAAGCCACATCATGGTCAAAACTACAGGAATTCTAGTCCCTACTGAGGCCACAAAGCCTGCCATGTTTCAAGGAGATAGGTGTGGGGGGGTTGGAAAAACTGCACCCCAAAAGTCTGAAGGCAAAACTCATGTCACATGTATGTGTTAAGCCACAGCAGGGTCAAAGCTTCAGGCATGCTAGACCCTGCTGAGGCCATGAAGTCTGCCAGGTTTCAAGGAGATAAGTACTGGGGTTTGGGGGAAACTGCATCTCAAGCTGCAGACAAAAAACTTGTGACATGGGTGACACTGTGTGTTAAGGCACAGCAGGGTGAAAACTGCAGGGATAGTAGCCCCTGCTGCGGCCATGAAGCCTGCCAGCTGTTGAGGAGATTGGTGCAGGGGTTCTGGGTTCTGGGGCCCTGCACGTCTGGCTGCTGACAGATAAAACTCGTGACATGGGTGCTTGTGCAACTGTGTCTGTCTTGGGGCACAGGGGAGGTGAAACTACTGCAGGCCTGGCGGCCACTAAGCACTGCCAGCTGTCAAGGAGATAGGTGCAGGGGGGTTCTGGGCCCTGCATCCCTAGCTGCTGACAGGCAAAACTCATGACATGGGTGCTTGTGCAACTACTCCCTCTCATCAGGCAGCAGGACTGAAGATCCCCCATCACTTGTCACCAAGACCTGAGGGTAACAATTGACCACAGTATGAACAGGAGCCGGCAGTGCAATGCTGTAGCCAGCAGGGCCAACAATACACTGGCATGCATCAATTGATGCATCTCCAGCAAAACCATTGCAAAGAAGTGATTCTCCTGCTCTATTCGGCTCTTCTCAGCACTGGTGAGACCGCAGCTGGAGTCCTGCATCCAGTTCTGGGCTCCGCACCCAGTCCCTGCTCAGAAAAATGGAGGCGAAGAAATTGTTAAATAGGTTAGCTTTGCTGTCTGGTGCGATGACCAGATTTCCTGGCGTGTCCTGCAGAGGTCCCATGTTACCCGGTACCTTCTTTTTACCTCCTATGTATTTAAAAAAGGACTTCTTGTTGTCCTTGATCTGGGTACCTAGTCCCAGTTCCATCTCCGCTTTGGCCTTCCTGACCGCCCCCCTACAGCCCCAAGCAACCGAGGTATAGTTCTCCCTGGTGATGGGCCCACCCTTCCATTGGGTGTATGCCACCTTTTTAGCTAGGAGATGTTTCCGTATGCTTTTGGTGAGCCATGGGGGCTTTTGCGCCCTCTTGCCCCCTTTGATCTGTGTTGAGATTACATCCCTTTGGGCTTGGAGTATCATCTCCTTAAGGAACAACCACTCTTCCTGGACACCCGACTTCCCTCCCTTCTGGGAACTCAGTGCCTCCCTGACTATTCTCCTTACCTCATTGAAATCTGCCCTCTTGAAGTCCAGGGCTGTTGCCTTGCTGCAGGCCTTTGCCACCTTGCGCTAGATGGTGAATTCCAGCAGGTAATGATCACTGTCGCCCAGGTGGTCGAGCACCCGCAGACCCCTCACCAGATCGTCACCCGTGGCCCAGGACCAGATCCAACAAGGCGTCTCCCCTGGTGGGGCTGTGCATCTCTTGGGTTAGATGGAGGTCCTGTATCTCGGCTAGGAACCTACATGAGTAGTCAGACCTGGCTGACTGCTCTTCCCAGCAGATGTCCACAAATTTCAGGTCACTCATGATGACCATGATGTCAGCAGCTTGAGATGCATTTCCCTCCAAGCCCCCACACCTATCACCTTGAAATTTGGCAGGCTTTGTGGCCTCAGCAGAGGCTATCACCCCTGCAGTTTTGACCCCACTGTGTCCTAACACGTACATGTTACACAAGTTTTGCTTTCATGAATTTGGGGTGCAGTTTCTTTGAACCCCCTGCACCTATCACCTTGAAATTTGGCAGGCTTTGTGGCCTCAGCAGAGGCTATCACCCCTGCAGTTTTGACCCCACTGTGTCCTAACACGTACATGTTACACAAGTTTTGCTTTCATGAATTTGGGGTGCAGTTTCTTTGAACCCCCTGCACCTATCACCTTGAAACATGACAGGCTTCATGGCCTCAGCAGGAGCTACCACACCTGCAGTTTTGTCCCCACTGTGGCTTAACACATACACGTGACATGAGTTTTGCTCTCAAGATTTTGGGGTGCAGTTTCTCCGAACTCCCTGCACCTGTCTTCTTGAAGCTTTGCATGCATCATACCCTCAGAAACCGCTACAATTTCTGCAAGTTTCATCCAAATCTGGCTCAAAATGACAAAGTTATAGCCTGTTTCGACCTTCCCCATTATATCCTATGGGCGAAACAGGGTCGAAACGGCAAACCATTTTGATGAAACGAAATAGCCGTTTCAACTCGAAACAGAAGTTGAAACAAAACACTGGTTTGTCAAAACGCTGGTTGAAACAAAATGCTTCCGTTTTGCACAGCGCTAGTTGTAAGTTCATTAGCAGGTCTAGATTAGATGGAGTATCCACCATCTCTTTAGCCAGTACCACTCAGTACTGGTGCTCTTCTGGACTCCACCTGTAGTAATTCTGCAAGCAGGGTTGTGATGTCTTTGCATCAGCACAAATGCCTTTTGCGTTGGACTGGAAGGGACCTTCTGGTGTTATGAAGTCCTGCCTCCTGCTGCTGCAGGCCCTTCTCATATAAGCCTGTCTGTAAACCAATCAAAATCAACAGTAGGTTTGTCACTTGTGAATTTTAGCCCATTGTGTGGTGTATTCCTGAACGTGAATGTTAGTGTGTACATACTGGATGTAGCTTGGCTGGCACTACTCTAGTCCGCAAGTGTCTCATTTCAGCCACCTTCAAGGTGAACATTGTTGGAATGGCTTGAGTTTGGTTTGGATTCCTAAATGAATAGATTTAGTGTTGATTTAAGCTGGCAGGAGTTGCCTACAGATTACTCATTACCCAGACTGCCTCATCAGTGATGCACTACTTTGGACAATTTACAGTATATTTATACATACTAGATATTATGAGCTATAAATTAAGGAAAAGGAAGGAAGATGCTTTCACTACTAATATCCTTCAGAAAGTGGAGCTTTTATATTTTTCTCAGCATAAGGATGCTGGAAGTTCAGCAATTAAGGTATGCCTACACACTAGCCATAGGAGTAAATGCAGAGTACTGTAGAGATACCCTGGATAGTTTGGGTACCAGTAACATTCTAGTCACAGCAGCACTGAGCTCAGTATAGGTTGTTATATCTTGTGAAGTGACAAGGAAAGTTAACCTGTGCTGAAAGCTGTGCTGCTACAGCTATATTGCTAGCAGCATCTGAGGTAATGAGAAAATCATGGTGCCATGCTGCAAGTCACATTTATGACTGCAGTGTAAACATAACCATAACAGCAACCTCTGAAGAATGCTGCTTTTAGGTCCTTCAACTTCAGAAAATGTTTATGCTCATAACTAAAGAGCCCAGAGGAGCAGCAAGTCTCCCACTAAAGAGATGCATATGAACTTCAATTGCAAAAAGTGTTTGTGGAGAAAGCCTGTTGATGTTACCATTTATTTATTTTTAAAAGCACACTTGTACTCAAGCATGCTTGTAAATGTCACTTACAGGGCATGCATATTCAGTTGCAATAAATGCACTTACAAGTGATGTACCAGCTGGGGATATGAAAGTAATATAATCAAGGCCTCAATGAACACACAACTATTTGATAATTTTTTAACATACCATCTAATAATTTTAGTATTTATTCCCTGTTGATAGTTTGTTTTTAGAGTTTTTTTAGATGACATGTTTTAATGGGATTGCTTTTTATTATCTATGGTAAAGCTCAAAAATTAAGTGTGCATTTAGCACGAAAATGTTTTCCCTGTCTTACTTGATTTTTTTAATTCTGGCTAGTTTTAGGGATATATTTTCCTCTCACCGTGATTAGTAATTTATGTTCTTGTAGTCGTGTACCGAGAGAGGAATTTTTACTTAAATCCTTTTCTGTGCACGCTCTCTCTTATATTTTTTTAAAAACAAACAAAAAAACCCAAGAGTCCCAGGGGAGACTAAAAGAAAAATGTGTTATTTCCTCCTTTAGACTCCCCTGGAGGTCTTATATTTTCTACTTACTATGAATAAAACAGTTTCCACACCTCCACATAAGTTTTCAGATGTTTTTATCCCATTGTTTTCCTGCATTAGAAACTAGCATGAAAGTGCTCAGTGCTTGGCACTTGCCAAAACATGGAAACCAGGAGGTGGCAGTGTTGGCCCAAAGCTCCTCATGGTGAAAAAGCTAGTGATGTGCATTGGACAACGCTTGTGGGAGGATAAGAAGATATAAGCTGGGAAGTAAGGATACCCAGAAAGTAACTCAATTTTGTAAAAACAAAACAAACAACAAAAGAAAAAAACCTGTAAGTCTTTAATTTCTTTGCTGTGCCACAGAATGTATTCTGTTCATAGACCTCTAGAAAGCCTTGTGGGGCCATCTTAGTTGAATTAGGAATTTCTAACAAACTAATTGAACTCAATAAAGTTTGTATGTATGAGTCAAGAAACAAATCCGAAACAGTGAAAGAAAATCAGACTTCTTCTCAATTAGAACTGGATTTAGACAGGGAGTTGGTCTGTCTGCTGCTATTCAACCTGGCACTGGAAAAAGTAATCAGGAGCATATATGAGGGGAGGAGTTCCCTGAACAGAGAACATAAAGTCCTTACACATGCTGATGATAGACCTCTCATAAGTAAAAATATGAATGATGTAGAAGCTCTGCATACTCAACTAACAAATGTAGCAAAGAGAATTGGACAACAAGTGAACATGGATAAAACAGTGTTTGCTGGTAAATAGGACAGCAGTAAACTAGGGACCTCATGTAAAAATAAATGACATGCATTTTAAACAAGTGACCCACTTCCAATATTTAGGTTCTATCATAGCACATGACGGTAAAATAAAGAAATTAAAGGAAGAATAGAAGCAGGAAGTAGAGCCTATTTTGCATTGCACAAGCTCCTGTCAAGCTTATCCCAAAGAAAATTAAATTTCAAGTCCATAGTCAATCTATGTATAAACTACGGCAGTCAGACCTGGGTTCTCTCAAAAGCAAGCAAAATAATACTAGATTGTTTTGAAAGAAAGATTTTACAGAAAATCTTTGGTGCACAGTATGATCGCATAACAGAAGAATGGCATACAAGCCCCAATAATGAGTTATATCAATTGTGCAGACACCGAACCCTGATGCAGGAAATTAGAGCATGACTATAGTGTCTGGGCTATGTCAAAAGACTTGAAGCCATCTAGACACCAAAGAAAGGGCTCCTTGTGGTGCTGGAAGGGAGACAGCCTCCTGGACAGCCAAGACGAAGATGGCTAGATGATGTAATGTCAGACCTACAAAATTAAATGTGGATGACAGGAGGATGTTGACATGCAACAGATAGGAATGGATGAAGTGGAGGCAGCCAAGGACTTCTAGGGCCTTTAGTATTATGTTGCTCTGCCTGACTTTAGAGGTGGGACTTGAACCTCAGGCCCCCCACACTTCTGGCAAGTGGTCTAAATTGCAAGGCTCTAATCAGCAGGGATCCTGGTTTTCTCTGATTTAAAAAAATCCCCAATTTTTGGTTAAAAAAAGTAACCCCAGTTTCACTAATATATATTAGTGGTGTTTCATTTAAATCACTGAAAAATGTGGAATTGGAGTTACTTTTTAAATCAAAAATTGGGGATTTTTTTAAATCGAAGAAAACCAGGATCCCCGCTAATTGGTCTCTTTTCATGGGGTCGTAGGAAAATGTACATGAGATGCCTTCCAGGAAAAGATCTAGAGGGGACCTCATGAGGTCATTTAGCCCAGATCCCTGCTGAAGGAATGATTGTCCCATTGTAAAGACTTTACTTGGGGAGAAGGAACGGTTTATAAACCAGCCCAGCCAAGTGTCCATCTAATTTGCTCTTGAAAATTTCCAGGGATGGAGAGTCCATAACGTCTCTAGGTAGCCTGTTCCAATGCTTAACAATCCTCATAGTTAGTAAGTTCCTCCTAATTTCCAATCTAAATTTCCTTTGCTGAAACTTGAGACTGTTGCTCCTTGTCCTGTCCCCTGTGGCCATGGAAAAGACTCTTACCTCTGTCTTCTCTATAATTGCCTTTCAGGCATTTGAAGATGGTTATCAGATAAGCCATGTTTATCAGACCTCTAATAATGTCCGTCATTTTTCACTGGACTCTTTCCAGCTCTCTGTGGGAGCTGTTCTACTTTTGTATGAATAATTAATAATCATTGGGCAAGAGACAGTCTGTCTCTCTCTCTCTCTCTCTCGCACCCCCCCTCCTCCCCCCCAGTTTTAACTTAATTTTTATTGGACCCTTCTTGATGAAATTGTCATCAGAACTGATGTTTATTCAGAATGTTTTGCTTTTAACAAAAAGAAAGAGTTGAAGAAATGCTGACCAGCTCTAATAGAAAGTAGCACTTACTTATCATATTATGAACCTAAATTCTGTAAAGAAATAGTTTGGTTTTTTTTAAATGTAGTGTTTTAGGTGTAAGGACTGAAATTGGTCACATGACATTTTGTTTCCTTTAAGTTCTGGGTTCAAAGCTTGACTTGTCAGATATGAATGGATTGTTGATTCATTTTACTCCCTAGACAGCATTTTTCCATGTGACAAGTTGGTACATAAGAACATTTGGAACACGTAGCACCCATTTGGATAGAGCCTGCCAGAACTGTCATAGAAGAGATGTTGTTAGTAAAGAAGAATGCATTTATGCTAGCACTCACCATTTTTTCCCATGGTGAGTGCTAGCATAAATGTTGCATGCCACATTAAAGGTATGTATGAGATATAGTTTACACAGTTCATGGTGGATCTCTGTGCAGCAATGAATGTACATTTGGAATAATGCAACATGTATTGGAGTAATAGGAAAGAATGAGTGCTGTTGCTGCTGCTACTGGCTTTGAATAGCTTAATAAATGAATTTAGCAGTAAATATTTGGTTGCAAACACTAGCACATATTTTTAAAAAGCATGCGAAGTGTCCCATAATACTGTTCGTTCTCTCTCTCTCTCTCTCTCTCTCTCTCTCTCTCTCAGCCACTTTATCCATATAAGGGTCTGACAAAAAATACTATACCATTTATTTTACAGGCAAATGTAAGTGTAGGTTAGTTTGGAGTGCCATATACTCATATTTTTACTTCTACTGGCAATTTAATGTTTATATTTTTCCTTCTTTTCCAATGACAGGAAGACTGCAAGAAACTTCAACCAACCAATGTGCAAAGCTGCCAGGAAAACTGTGGTAGAGGTAAGAAAGAAAGAAAATGGTGTAACTGTTGCTTGTCCTCATTGTAAAGTCCTTTACAATGTTAAATAATTTCAAAGTTAAATTAATACTTCATGAAACAATTAGCCAAGAAAGGATTTGTTGTCACATTGTAACTACTGTACTGCTGTGTAAACTTTAGAATGTGCCTTATTGATTTCTATGTTCTCTGTGGGACACACTTTTTTAGTAGCTGTATAATGTACATGCCTCACTGCAGGTCAGGATCCACTGAAAGTTAAAGCATCCAAACTCGAATGGGAGATAAGAAAGCAGTGGCAGTGTATCAGTGATGCTGGATCCTGATATTGAACGTAGCACTATCTGTTTGGTCCTCCATTGGTGGCAAAAGGAAATCCTAATGAACAGATGGTAATGCAGGATCTCAGTCTACCTAGTAAACTCCTGCAGTCACCTGAAAAACCTGGGTACTGGTGATAGGATGTGCCCCTACAGTAAGCCCTTTGTCATCCACTTTACTGAACCATATAAACTGCAACAAGTTGTGTTCGCTCCCCATCTTTCAACAACAGTTTAATTGTGGATGCCATAGGGCAGACCCTTCATGTTTTAAGATTTCATTCTTTTTATAAAATAAAATGCACAATACTTGTTAGTATTATATATGGTACTATACTACCATTATATATTAGAGCTATACAACACATTTGACAAAATGCATTTACAGATTTCTTTTGTGGTAGATGTGTCTTCCTGTTTAGGTTGCTAATTTTCAAATTTAATCAACTTGCTATGAGATCTCCATTGCTGATATGGAATAGGGAGGTCCAGATATTTCTTATTAAAAAGATTAATGTAATGTATGCTCCACAAAATACCATAAACCAGTGAGTAAAGTTTAATTAGAGAATAATAGCACATGTCCTTTTAATTCACATTGCCTTAGAAGAATGTGAGTGAAAAAGGGAAGAGTTTACATTTGCAGTTACCAGTATTCTAGGTTGAACCACATAAATGAACAGGTTGCTGCTCAGCACAGCAGTGTCCAGAAGATGGTCAGACTTCTCTTTTACTCCTTTGAAGGCTTCCTCTGTTCAATTAAATTTCACTAAGTTTTGAAAGTAACAGGGAAACTGTTCTTGAGCACTCTTGGCGGGTTCTAAGTAGAATCTTGACTTCACTTTCTTCGCAAGCATTTTATGCTGGCGAACTTTATATGAATCATAAAATCCAATCCAAGTCCCTACATCAGATTGATGCTTTTTTTTTTTCTCCAAAAATATCCAGCGAAAGAGATTCCATGACTTCCCCAAGCAGCTTGTTTTAATGTTCAACTGTTCTGACAATAAGGACATTAAAAAAAAAAACTAAATATGCTTTGCTGCCATTGAACCCGTTGCTTCATGCCCTGCCCTCTCTAACAAGGGAGAACAATTGTTATGGCAGACTCTCAGATATTTGAAAATTGCTACTATGTCTCTCTCTTAATCTTTTTTCCAAACTAGATATATCTAGTTGTCTTAATAACTCATCATACAGCTTGCATTTCAGCTGCTGTATCCTCCTTGCTACTCACCTGTAGATTGTCTCTGATTTCTCTACATCCTCCCTAAAATGCAGAGCCCAGAACAAGACACAGTACTCCAGCTTGGGCCTAACCAATGCCAAGTCGAGTGATATTATCACCTTCTGTATCTTATATACAGGGCTTCTGCTAATGCAGCTCAAAATTTCATTTCCTTTTTTTTGTATCTGCACCACAATTATACTGCCAAGGGAGGTAATAAATATAGAACCTTACATTTGTCTTTGCTGAATTTCCTTTTGTTGTCTCTAGCCCAGGTCTCTAATTTATCAAGGTCCTTTTGCGTTCCACTCCTATCCTCCAAAGTGTTTACAGCCCCTGCCAGTTTGTCACTTGCAAACTTGGTCAGAATGCCCTCTCTCCCTGCTTCCAGGTCATTACTGTATTTATTCAAATCCAGGATGACTTCACATTTAAGATGACCCCTGCAATAATTAGATTGTATGCACAGAGAATTATACATTTGCTGTAATTTTCCTTGTGTATAATCTAATTAGTAAAAGTTCATTTTAGATTTCTCTCCCCCCTCTTCTGCCCCCAACAGCTGTGGAAGGGAAAGGGGCCAAACCCCTGCCTTTGTCTTCCTGCCCTTTGCCCTCCCTGCCCGCTTCCCCCTCTCTCCAATTTTGTTTTGGTTCCAGTAAATACGGTAATTAGAATGTTCAGTAGCGCTGGATGGAAGACGGACCCCTGTGGAGCCCCACTTGAAACCTCCGATGTCTCTGATGTCCAAAATGTTTTGTCCACTGCCGCCACCTTGTCCACCAAACTGGTTACCTGTCGAAGAAGGAAACTGAGTTTGGCATGATTTCTTTCTAACAAGTCCTTGCTGACTGCTAGTGGTCACCCTTTCTTCCTCCAGGTATTTACAACTTGATTGTGTTCTAATTTGTACTAGTAGCTTCCCAGATATTGAAACGAAACTTGACTGGTCAGTAATTCCTAGTGCTTTGGGCACTGGTCTTCTCTTCTAGGTCTGTTTATGCACTTTATGTTAAATGGGTTTTGGAAACAGTACAGCAACAGTCCTGGTAGCAATGATTAGAACCCAGGTCTTCTCCCTTCCAACTGAGTGCTCTAAACACTAGATAACTAGTCAGTCTCTCTCTTGCCCTCTCTTTCTGGCTCAGAGATCATTGGAAGTCATTTTCGCACAGTGACACAGCCTCATCAGGGGTCAAGAGTACTCTACCCTATAGCCAAGTGGTTATGGGACTTGCCTGTGATGTGGGAGATGTGGGCTCGAATCTCTCAGAGAGGTGATGAAGTTGAAATGTGTTCTCTGCTTCTTGGGTGAGTGCTTCAACCACTAGGCTGTTCTGCACAAGGTGGCCAGAGGAGCCATCTCCTGCTGTGTTTTGAAAGAAGGCACCAACTGCAGCCGAATTCTGTGAGGGCCCAGTTCTGTTAATGTGTATTAGATGAGCACCAAGAATGCTTCCCAAGTCAACCTCCTAAGGGCAAACCATGGGCAGAGATGAGGCTTTTATCTCTGTATAGATAAGAGCCTTAACCATCAGCTAGGCATTGGGCTGCTCAGCCTTCTCAAGACAGGCATATGCAGAGAGGTACTATTATTCCCTTTCACACACAACTTTTAAAGCCAAATGGGGAGATGCCTGTGGAGTTCAGTCCCCAGTGTAGGGCATCGAATTATGTTGTAGGCAGGAAGGGGAGTTGGATCACCAAGTCACTTTTAGGCCCCTATGTCCTTTTTCCTCCCTTAAATATCCAGATATATACTTCCAGAAGCTACGTATGTGACCCAGAGTGATGCTGGTAACTGTGACAAATATGTTGCATGGCTCTGTATTTTTGGATTCTTTTTTGAGTCACTGGGATTTTTTTGTTAATACGAACTGTATACATTTGTATAGTTTTATACAGATCATGATATGTGATACAGTAAGCATTTTATTTTATTTTTTCCTTTCACTCTTTATTTTTATATAGCTTCCTTTTATCCAGTTGGGGAAAAATCTCTTTAACAAAGTGCAATTTGCATCCATTGAGTTTAAAACTGTACTAGGATAATAGTCTAACCTCCATTATATGACAGGCCACTGAATTTCACTGTATTACCTCTTTATTGAGACCAAATATCCCATGCTTGATTAAAATGTAGTTTAGAATGTTGTCTGTTCCATGATGGTATTTGAGCATGGTTCTCAGTAATGGATCTATGACAGATCCCTTTGAGGTTAAGATGGGAGTTAAGGAAGGCTCCAACATTCTTCTTGGTATGCCTTACCACGAAGCTACATCTGACCACCAACAAGCTTCCATTCAGAGTGGAGCTAAACTTTCAAATTAATGGTAAGCTGTTTAATTTTAGCTGACTTCAAACCAGAACCAAAACCACCCCAACCTCAATCATCAAGCTCCAGTACACTGATGATGCTGTAGTGTGTGCTCACTTAGATGTAGACTTTCAAGCAGTTGTCAATGTCTTTACCAAGGCATACAAGAACATGGGACTGATGCTTAACATTCAGAGGACTAAGGTCCTCCATTAATAAGTTCTCAATGAGCAGTCCCTGGCTCCAGTAATTTAGATTCACAGTGAGACTCTGGCATACGTTGAGTATTTCCTGTTCTTCAGAAGCCATCTCTTGCAGAATGCTGACATCGCCTCAAATATGTAAGTGCAGCCTTTGGACACCTGAGGAGATGTTGACAATTGCAACTCAGAGCTGAGACCAAGCTCATGGTTTATCAAGCAGTTGTGATTCCCACCTTACTGTATTTAGCTGAGCCATGGACAACATAGAGGAGACACCTCAAGTTGTTAGACAAAAGTACCATCAGCGCTGCCTGTGGAAGATCCTTTGAATGCAGCAGGAAGACAGATGCACCAATATTGGTGTCCTCTTGCAAGCAAACACGATGAGCATTGAGGCAATGATCATTCAACATCAACTTTGCTGAGCTGGCCACATCATCCAAATGTCCAACTCCAGGCTCCTGAAACAAGTTTTATTCTCCCAGCTCAGTCAAGATGTATGCTCAAGGGGAGGGCAGAGAAAGTCCTTCAAGGACATCCTCAAAGCCAACTTAAAAGGCATCATTGACATCAACTTGTGGGACACTATTGCCCAGGACTGCCCCAAATGGAGGGAGAGTCTGCTGCAAGGATCATAGCACTTTGAAACCTTACAATGACAATAGGAGATGGAAAAGCAGGAGCAGCAGAAACACCGTGTTGCTGATCGAATCAAGAATCCAGAGCCACCCAGCCCACATGGAAACTTGTGCCTGAGTTGTAGCAAAGCCTGTCGATCCCGGTTCAGCCTCGTCAGTCATCTTCAGACTCATGTATCAGACAGTTGTGGAAGATTGCCATCCTTGACTGTGAGGAACTGCCAAAGATAAAGAAGAATTTTGGCTATAGAATGTCTTCCAGGGGGGCATCCAATCTTGATATGTGATCGGGAAGTCCAATGCTTCCCTTGGTAGCATGTTCCAGTTGTTAATCATCTTCACTTTGTGCGACTGTTTCCAATTTGAATTTGTTTGGCTTCAAGTTCCAGTCATAGGCTCTTGTTACATACTTCTCTGATAAGTTAATCAGTCCTTTTATAACTGGTATTTTCTCCTTACGTAGCTACTTGTTCACCATAATCAAACCACTTCTCAGTCTTCTTGTGGATATGGTAAACAGCTATTTGTGTCTCTGCAAAAAGAATTTTCTCCTGTACTTGAATCATAGTCTCAGTTTTTTTCAGTATCCTTTTTTAACTATGGTAGCATAATGGTAGATTAAATTCTGGTGTTGGCTTTACTAATGCCATAGACAGCAGTAAATCCTCTCTTCTTGTATTCCATAGATCTTTTTTTAATCCAAGGCCTGCATTGGTTCTTTTTTGCTACAAAATCAGACTGTGAGCTCACTTTTTAGAAGCATAGCTTCAGAGATTCAGTTCCCATTCAGTAGGTCTGCCCTTCATTCCTTATATCTGAATATTACAGCTTTGCAATTAGACTCTATTAAAATTCATTTTGTTAGAGTGGGCCCATGTTAGCAAGAAATAAAGATTGTTGTTTACAACTGCTGACTCCTTCTCATTATTTACTGTTGTCTGTGTATCATCCTAAGGTTTATCAACACTAATATTATATTTACTTTCTGATCACTGAGGAAAATGTAGAACAGAGTTGGTCCCTGTGTGACTGGGTTTATATATTTTTGTGCTTTGAGAGAATAATAAATATTAAGGGACTACTAGAAGAAATGTTCTCTGGATACTTCTTCTCTACCCCTAAGTCGGAAGTGGGAATCAATTGCATATGAAAAACCTTTCTTTGAAAGATTTCCAGATGAGTTTTGAAGACTTGAAAAAGTTTACATGTCTGTTTGTGAGCAGAATTTATGGCTTAATATGTTAGTCCTGATCCTGTTCAGTTGAAGAGAGTGGGACTTTCTCAAGTAGAGTGGGAGTGGGTCCTTAAGAGAATTTAGCAGTAGTCAAGGGAAACTGCTAGCTCTGAACTGCTGCTGAGCTGCAAAGAATGGAACTGTTTAGTCTCAGAAAGGA
>NW_005842205.1:8673-27397 GCF_000455745.1 Alligator sinensis | reverse complement strand
GAAAGAAGAAGTTAAGACTTAGTTGGGTTACTTAGGGGCTTTATCTATCCCTAAAGCTAAAATGTTATAGATGTTTAAGTTTATTCTGTAAGTTTTCTGTACAACATTTTAATCTACAGCAATATTACATTCAGTATTTATTACATTTTCATCATCTTATCTTCCTATATAAATACTTACTCTTAGGAACTTGCTTACATGTTTAGCTCTCTGTAAATGTGGACCTATTCTGCACCCGTGTGTACCTATGTGATTAACGCTAAGCTGAGGTTGTTAGATTACCCTCACCAAACTTGGATCCTTCTGCAAATACCACTTAGCCAGATCCCTTTTTTCCTCCATGGTGTGGACACTCAATGTGGGAATTTCAGGGACAGAGGATTAGTTGATCTATAAAGGGGACTGGAAGTCCCTAGTTATATGCAGGGCTAGTGAAGGTGGGGACGGCCAAGAACGAGGGAGAATGGAATGTGGAGGGGTCATGAGGCATATATGGCCCTACACAGACATCACCATTTCAAGCACTTGCCATAGAGCTGTGGCCTTGACTAAGCATGTGCATCAATGCAGCACTTCCATGGGATGCCCCAACACTTCAGTGCTGATGCCCTAAGCTCCCATGTATCCTTCCAAGCCCCTACATGCTCCAGCAACTCCTACCATATTCACTTGAATACAAGATGAGGCATTTTACTCCATTCAACACTGGAGAAAGGGAGAAGGGGAAGCCCCTTGTCTTGGATTCAAGTATAAGGCAAGGGGAGAGCTACCCCCTCCATCTACCTCCCAGCCACCTCTTCCCCCTTACCCCCACCCCACTACTTACTGTCAGTCAAGACACTGACTCAGAGCATAAGGTAGCTGTAATCCCAGTCCTGTCCTGTGCCCTGTGCCCCTGGCCAGAATGGGGCTGGAGCTGTGATTGACTGTAAGCAGTGGTGGGGGTAGGCAAAGGCAGCAGGTGTAGACAAGTGTGTATGTGTGGGGGGCTGGGGGTCAGGCTGCTTATCCTGTGCTGCCTGCCCTCTTGCCACTGCTTTCCCCAGTGTAGCAGTGGAGGAGATGAATTAAAGACAACCCTCCAATAATTAGATTCTATAGTTGGGAAATTATAACAAATTTATAAATACTCCCTATATAGAATCTATGTATTGGGGGGTCATCTTAAATTTAAAATTATCTTGGATTTGGATACAGTACTTCTCTTTTATCCCTTCTATCATGTTCACACACATCCCACTCCTGGCCCTCTTGGCATATAACCTGCCAAATGACATGCCTGCTTGGCAAGTCAAGAAGGCAAACTGACTCCACTGAAAAACAGAAATTGCTGATGGGTCTAAGTGATTCCATTACTTCAATTTTTATATGTAGGAAATAGCTCCTTATGTTTTTAAATTGCAATGTCATAAAAAGTTTCCTGTGCCAAAGTTGGTAAATAGATTATATATCTTTTAAAAGTCTGCAGAAAATCCAATTGTCTAGTGAAGAATTATTTTGATTTGGAAATTAGATTTACTTTTAAAAGTGTGGAACTGGGATTTTAGTCCTGCTTCTAGTGCTGATTTTAGTACAAGCTTAAATCCAGTATTGCTATTGATACCTCTTATTAGACTGGGGAGTGTGTGTGTGTGTGTGTGTGTGTGAGAGAGAGAGAGAGAGAGAGAGAGAGAGTGATCATAGTCTAGGAAGTTTAAACAAATGATGGTGTTACAGACTAGTTTTTTGGATCAAGCTGTTATAAGTAGACTGAATATTTAGCTTCTGTATACTTTAAGGCAGCTAGGCCTTTAGGATCAAAGTACTCTCTGGTACTTGGTCTGTAGAAACTGTTCTCCTGAAACTACTATGTTTAGTATGTTTGCTGTTGTTAATCAGTTCTGTCATCAAAACCATATATTTGTGTTATTGATACAGAAACAGGTGAACCTTCATAATCTCACAGGAGTTTCCCTAGGGCTTTTCACATGAGTTGGTAAGGCATTAATCAAAGTGCTTACATCCTTCCTTGTAATAGTCATACAGCTGTCCATTAGTTGAACATAATACATGTATATAACTATACCACATTCACATGTATCATATTAAGACAAAGAAAATTGGTCTTAGACCTGAGGGTTTATTTGAGTTAGGAGTCAACATTGCATTTTAGAGCAAAGTGGGTTGGTGGTGGTGGTGAGGAGGCTAATGGTGACACCACTGCTAAATAACAATAACATGTAGTAATGCTTAAATATTTAAGGCAGAAGCCTTAAAGCTTTCAAACATACCAAATATGATAACTTTTCTCATCAGTTATCCTTATAAGTACTGCGAGATGCTTAACTAGTATAAATCAGTGGATCTGTGCCAACTTACACCAGCAGATGAGCTGGCCCACTGTCTTAAAATCCGAGTCTTCTTTTGTTGCCTTGAACATACATGTATTTTGTTTTGCAAAGATTTTCTTCTTTTCCTTTGGGGGGCAGTGACAGCTGTAATGTTTTCCATACTTCTGTAACTCTTAATTATTGATTTAAGAGTCTAATTTTTAGCTCCTACCTTTGAAAAATCTGCCTATTATTATTTTAACCTTAAGGGTAATTGTATTTTACAGATTATAATTTTAATTGGCAGTACCAGTAAAATTTACCAGGAATGAGTTAACACTGTTTGGCGTATATATTCCCAGAAATATCAAAAATCTCTTTTCTACCTAGTCAGATAGTGTAGGTCCTTCAGGGCAGATTATCTGTTACTATTTTTATATCTTCCTGAGCACAGTGTGGCCCCATGTGTGATTGAGGTCTTTGGGTACTTTAAGTACATCGTATAAATATTTAATAATAGAAGTAGCCAATATGTTTATAAACTAGCTGTGTTTCCATGTCTAGTTTCAACCTACTAAATTCTTTTTGTTCTCTTTGTGGTAGGATTGCTAAATATAGCTCCCTGTGTAAACAGCATTTCCATCTCAAATAATATAATTTGAGGGGGGGAAAGCAAGCGTTCTGTCTCATAAAAATACATTAAATAAAAATCATTAAACCCTACATTGTATTACTGGTTGCTTAGCAACAATACTCCAGCAATGTCAGTGAGCTCCATTATCTCAGGTACAATGGACCACGTTGCACTGAGGGGCAGAAACAGACCAGTCAGTCTTTGTATCTCATTAACCATGCCAAACCATGGCATTGTTTTTAACTGAGAATACTAGGAGATAAATTGTTTTAGTGCCCAATCTTGCAGAAGTTTATATCCCTAACTTCACTCATCTGAGTAGTTCTGCTCCAACAGCTATTTCAGTATTTTATCCAATGACTTTTGATTGCAAAATGCTTAAGTAGTCTTTGGAGCATGAATTAGAAACCTGGTCTCCATCTCCTCAAGTGAGTACCCTCATCACTAGGCTACAGTCATGCTTCTTTTGCCTCATTCTCTCTGGCCCCATGGATCTTTGCTGCACAGTAGCTGATCTTTGCTGCACAGTAGCTGATCTTTGCTCTGGCCCCATACATTCTTTGCTGCACAGTAGCATACTTTATAAGCAAAGGTGTAGAATGAGCTCAACCCGTCATTGTCAGCAGTCCCTCGATGTGAGGATGGGAGTCTTCCGTTAAAAAGGGAAGTCATCAGGAGTCTGGAAATGACAGAGGAGGCCTATCTGAAATCCACATGGTTGACTGTGATTCCCTTCCCCATGTGGGGTGAGCAGAATAGATCTTAAATAGGCCTGCTCAGTCATGATTGCAGCTGCTGAATTACAAACCTGTCTCAGTTCCAAGTACAAAATGACCATCATACAGTCATCACTTCCAGGCAGGTCTTTGACTTGGGGCTTCAGGTAATCAGTAGCATCTACTCTCATTTCCACTTACCCATTGCCATCAGACTTGCAGTTGAAGGAAGCTTCCTGTGCATGTCTTTTTAACATGGGGATGCCCTTGTGCATCAGCAACCACATAGTACTTTGCAGGAAGGAAATCTTAATCTAATGGCAAAATAAACCTAGATGATGGCAGGTTTCTATTCCACTTTACCCTTCATCTGCCTTTGTAGCCATTGTGAAGTATTTTTCTTCATCCACCTGTTCCACTCTTGAGGAATTTTATTTTTATTTTTGGATTAGTTGATTAGTGTAGAATCTTCCATTTGACCTCGCCTCCATGGGTGATCCTATCAGGAATACAAAACCATATGTGGCATTGCTCTTGAGGTCATTGGTAGCGCACAGACCTCTTGCCCACATCGAGGTTGTGATCACTGGGAGGGCTCAACCCGGAAAAAACTGAGTTTAGGGCACTTTACTGGGGGGAGGGAACAAAAGAAAAAAAAAAGCCTAATCTTTAAGCACCAAGGGAACTTACTGGAAAAATGAAGATGTGTCAATAGACTTCACATACTTGAGGGCATAGCTGGGTGTTTTGCTGATCATGCTTTTGGGGATAATTTCTGCTTAAATCCCGCTTTGGGTAACTAAAGTCCTGGATCTGGTCCTCAGTAAAGAAGGTGATAAAATCCTGATTTCCCACACCCTGGGGAAAGACTAACAACCAAGTTATGGTGTAAAATAGGACACAACCACTGTCATCAAGTCCTGTGCTTTTGCGTGAAAATGGCTGCTCTGCTTCATGACCAGTTCAATCCTGTGGGCCTGTGCTAGGCATTGTTCAGAGCACACCTATTAGATGGGGCCTCTTGGGGGACTCAAATGAGGAGTACCTACTGCAAAGATCTCATTTAAGCCTAGGCTTTAAATAGGTACCAAGCTGCCCCAAGGAAACTAGCAAAATATAGATATTGGTGGACTACAGGTGCTTGATGGCTTAGCTGGGTGTTTTGATTACAACACTTTTGGGCTAATTTCTGCTTAAATCATTCTTTGGGAAACTTAAAGTCCTTTAATGGATCTGGTCCTAGGGAACCAGGAGATTAAAAATGTTTAGTTACATAATCATAATTGTTTTTCAAAGGTGCAGTGTTTACTATTCTTCCATTTTGCAGTGACAAGAAAGGGAAAATAGTAAGTTGGCTTTTTTCATAATAAACTAGTCTCTGAGACTATGATGAGTAGTCTTCCTATAAAGGTTACCCAGATTTAGGACTTCACACTGGAATATTGAGCATTTTGATATGAAGTAGGTAAAATTCCTAGTGAATGCAGTCCTGGCTAGCTGCCTCTCATTCAGACTCATTTATGTGTAATGTATGACAGTGTTGTTCAGAGCTTCCCCCCTCTCCCATCCTCAATGGTTGTGTTTCCCCCCCCCCCCCAGTTCAGATTCATTCTGAATTAAATTTTGTGCGATTTCTCAGAATTAAGCTTCAGAAGCTTAATCTAGGCTTACACATGCAGATGGAGTGAATGCAGTCTTCCAGGGACAAAAATCCCTGGGGTCCAGTTATTTTAACTTCCTAAGAACTGATGTTGCTTTGAAAAAGAAGGCACTCAGTCAGAAAAAATCATGGTTAATCAATTGGCTGAGCTTATTTCACACTCCAAAATATGTGGTGCCTATGAAGGGCAATCCATATTTGATCTTAAAGCTAATTTCAGTTTTCCTATACTAATTGTCTCAGACGTAGCAACTCAGGGATTTTTTGTGAACACAACAGCTTTGATATGATATGATATGACACCTTAAATGTCCTGGTAGTGTGCATGAGTCAAAAGACATGATTTTGTTTAACATAAAAGCAGTCCTGACACTTTAAAAATGGGAAGGATATTAAGCCCTTTTCTATATAGCATTTCATTATGTGCATTCACATGTAAAAATGACTTCATGACAGTTGTCTCCTTTACTCTTGTTTGTAAGACACAGTAAGCTGTTGTCTGTCAGGCTTTCCCTTATGAAGTACATCTTATGGAAGTCCAGCACTGTGTCTTACAAAGAAAAATACTACAAGAAGAAATATCCCATATGCTTTCCAGGGTCATCCCAGGAATGACTTTTTAACCTATTTTGATTTAAATCAATTTGGCAGTATTAAAGTTATTGATAGAGGGAAAATATATATTGTAAGTTTTGTGTTTCCAGATGTAGGTTTCCAACATAACACCAAAGAAGTGATATTCAAATATAAAATGGTATAGACCAGACTTGTCCAACAAATGACCCGTGGGCTGCCATGCGGCCCGCCAAGCCATTTTATCTGGCCACAGAGCATGGAGCCATGGTGGCGGTGGCAGCACGGAATGCGGAGCCGCGATGGCGGCGAGGTGGGCAGGGAGCGTGGTGAGACAGGCAGGGAGCGCTGTGGAACGGCAGCAGTGGGAGTGGCAGCAGCATGGACCATGGAGCTGCAGCGGCGAGGCAGGCAGAGAGCATGGAGGGAGCGCGGTGAGGCAGGCAGGGAGAGCTGCGGAGCACAGAGGCGCCGCTGCAGGGCTGTGGTGAGGCGGACAGGGCCAGCCTGCGGGCCCCAGCCAGCAGCGAGGGGAGGGGCGCTGCTTATCCCCGTGGGGCCTAGGGGAGCGGCCCCCCGCAGGAGGCCAAGCAGCGGCTGCTGGCAGTGCTGACCCATGCCTGCCTCCTCCCCACCCCCTTCTCCCCCTTCAAGCTAGCCCTGCTGCCCTGCCCTGCCCCACAGCAAGGCTGCGCCTGCTCCCCCGGCCAGTCTTCCCCCGGGAACTGCGGCTCTCCGGGCCTGGCCACCCGCGTGCGAGGCCCCAAGGGGGCCGCTTCTCATGTGCTCCTGGGGATGGGAGGAGCCCAGCCGGGTCTGCACCAGCCAACAGAAGCAGCGATGGAGCCGTGTGCTGTTCGGGATGGGACGAGCCTGCACCGGTCAGTTCCAAGCGGCACACGGCTCTGCCGCCGCTTCTGCTGGCTGGCCCAGACTTGGCCGCCCTCCTCCCGTCCCCAGCAGCACAGGGGAAGCCAGCTTCAGCTGCTTTTCTTGGCCGGTGCTGACCCGGTTCTGCCCAGGCGGGTCCTGCAACACCATGTCAACCCGGGCATGCATGCCATGTCAACCAGCACCATGTCAACCCCTGCAACTTGATTGGTGTCAAAGGTCACGTGACATCACTTCCTGATATGATGCCACTTCCTGTGACATCTTTGAATATGGCTCACCGGGGGATAAAAACTTTGTGATCCGGCCCCACATTCAAAAAGGTTGGACACCCCTGGTATAGACTATTGGGCCATAGTCTGAATTACTACCTCTGGGCAGGAAACAAACCCAAAATCATTTCACGTGGTGAGAGTACTGAGGGTTGAAAAGCATCAGCTGGGTAACTATTTTATGTGACATTACATCATACCACTTCATAGTATATAAGCACTTCTTGATGCATATGAGCATAAAACCAAGTGATATTCTAGGATGGCAAGAAGCCCTGAAAGCATGTGAACGTTGATCCTGCCATCTTGCTGATTTTTAGCATATGTAAAATATGTACAAATTATTCTCTATTTTAACCATGGATACATTGAGAATTCCAAAGGATGCAGAAAAGCACATCAGGTACTTGGGTTTCTGAGGAGGTCTAAGCCTTACACTAAGATAATTGAATGTTTTCCCTGCAATGCCTTCAAAACTGATGGCATGAAAAAGGCAGGCCTATTTTCAAGAGGCTGAAAATGTGGTCCTTTTTATGCTGTTTGACTTTTCTTAAGTCTTAGCTCCTGAAAACTGATGGCAGACAGCCTAATGACCAGTAGTTTGGCCTCCCACTTTTTCGCATCTGTTAGGTCCTTCACTCTTCTCCCAGCTGCTTTGTTCTGTCATTCTCATTCACTGAGGTGTGTTAATGAGCAACCAATCAGCTGAAGAACACATGGCATGTTTACTTCATTCTGCAGTTTACTGGGACAAGACTGCCTGGACCATTGCTGTCCCCCAGTGGCCTACAGACTGCATATGGCCCACCTGGGATTAAAGTGTAGTCCCAGGCTCCTGCCTGGTCACCAGCTGCTTCTATTGCTTCAGCAGCTGTCATGGTGTCTGGAGTCTGAGCCAGGGCAACATGGCTGTGGGAGGCAACAAGGGAGGCCTGGGCAGGGAGAAATCACCCTTGTGGTGGTGGCAGCAAAGGGGCTCATGCAGTGAAGGGAAGAGGGAGGGAGCTTGCACTGCTCATGCATCAGTGCGGGGGGAGGGGGGAGTTGTTTGTGCGATGGGTGGCAGTGTGAAGACCTTGTGTGGCAGCCAGAGATGTGGGGAGCAATCACTTGCATAGTGGAGGGGGACAGAGTTTACACGGAGCTTGTGCAACTCCTATGGCATGCAGCCCACATGGTGTGCAGCTGTGGGCCCATGACCTATGCAGCCCCTGCCTACTCTGAAATTGGACAGCCCTGATCTAGAAAAAAGGCTCGCAATATACTTGATATATTGCGAGCCTTGATATACTACAGGACAATTAATAACTAGTTACAATGGGGTGAGGGGTTTTGAAGGGTGTTATACAGTGGCTAGCTAAAGGCTGGGTCTTTAAAAAAAAAATCTAGAACTTAAAATAGTCTAAGCAAAGAGAAAAGTTAAAGGGATTCTGACTAGAGAGATTTCTCAATTAATATCTTGAGCGTAAGCTGGCTTGGGGAGGTGGAGGTGGTCTTTTGTGCAATAACTTAACATTCCATCTTAGCTTTGACTTTTTTTTTCTATCCAGATTGAGTACCTCCTAGTGATTCCATCTTGCTCACTTTAATATCCATAATACATTAATTTAATGGAACTAATCTTCCTAGGTACAGGTTAGTCTCAACTCTCTTTTTACCTGCATTCATGCTAAGAAAGATGGATTTAATACATAACCAGTATTACCACATGATTATGAAAGGAAATAGTAAATGAACTGTAAAATCTAGAAGCTCTGTTTTCAGGTTGCATATCACATGGCTAAGATCTGTGAAAGACTTCCTTAGGAATTAGTGGCTTTCAAAGTAATAAAATACAAAGAACATATGCATGTAAACTGCATGACATGAGAAAAGGCTCTTGTTTTACAAATATGTGCCTCTTTTTCAAACCCTGTGCATTGGCACGTGATCAGTGCATGTGATTGGAGCAAAATGGAAGTTAATCTGGGTTCATTAGGAAGTGAAAGCTGCAGCTTCCGCAAACTAAAACTAGTCATGGTGGAAGCAGAAACAGTGAATTGCACTTGTTTCCACCGGGGTGAATTTGGGCTGCCTGACTTGCACCTACTTTAAATAGCTGCGAACAAATTGACAGGAAAGGAGAGGTCTAAAGGAGGCACGTGAAGTTACATGTCATTCTATGTACTCTAAGGGAATGATGTCTGGGCTTCTCAGAGGCAGCATCAGGAACAAAAGATGGAGAAAGAACCTATAGATTGCTGTAGGAGATAAAATTCTCTTTTGGATGGAGGTCATGGGTAAAGTACAGAGAACAAAGACACTTACAATGAATATTTTTAAAAAGAAAGAATGTCTACCAGCTGTATTTGGCAGTTCAAAGCCAAACAAGAGCTTCAGCAGTTATTTCTCCCAGAATTAAGAGATGTCAAGATAAAGTAAAGAACTTTTTTTGATCAGGAGATTAGACTGTTTGTTTGTTGCGACTCTGCATAGCACACGTACAGTACCAGATAAACATTCTGCATGTTGACTGGAGGCAAGAGATGCAGACTTACCTTTTTATTTCAAGTAAAGAAAGCTTCCTTTTCTATTTTAAACTGAAAACCTAATTTAGTATTTTAAAGTTGGTTTCAGCTTCAGGTACTGTGCTTTTCTTTCAGGAAACAGAACTTTGAAGCATAATAAAATCTTTCCTCATCTTAAACTTGCCAGGATTAATACTTACTTAATACTTGTTCTGTTGCTGTTATTCAAATTCTTATGGTTCTGACAACTGGTGAGGCTATTTCAGACTCTCCTCCTTCCTTCTTTCCTACTTTTTCCTTTTTCCAAGCTTCTCAGGGGGAAAAATGATTCCAGATACATAAATGTACACATTTTACCTATCTCTTTGCAAGAGGTGAGGATTTTTGTGGGTGATTATCTTTTATTGAACCAACTGTATGATTGGGATAGATTTTGACAAGCTTTTCAAAGCAATCCATTCTTCAGGTCTATGTCACTGATTATTTTTAAAAGAAGGAAGCAAGATGATTCTCTTGAATTATAATGTAGTGCCTTACTATAATGTAGTAGTCAATAAATAAAAACTAATGAGCTAATGAAATGGATGTATCCTTTAAACTTTGCCATCCTATTAAATTGGATAATGGACATTTTTGGAGAAGGGGTGTGACAAATGCGTGCACATGTAAAACACCACGTGCATTCATAAGTATTTCTGCTGGTGTCCTGTCACAGGTATTTGCTCTGGGCTGATCTAAACGTGGCCCATGCACCTGTTCCTGGGGCAACCGCCCACCTTCTCATCTGCCACGCCTTGCTGTTAATTGATAATAATTGGCGGGAGGCTGCCCTTGTACTGCCCCGAGGCCAGGGGGCGCTATCTGCAGCTCCGTTTCCTCCCCTACACCGCAGCCCACGCCTCGCTGATGGAGTAGACGTTGTTATGTCCTAACCTTATTATAATCTGGCCCCTTGTCCTCTCTGGGCCCTACCTCTTATGATCTGCACCCTCTCCAGTGCTAGGGCTCTCCGCCCTCTCTCCAGGGCCTTCTCAGTAATGCCGCCCTCTCTTAGGGCTCACCACGCCCGCACTGGGGCTTCTCAGCAATGCCCCCTCTCTGGGGCTTCTCAGTAATGCTGCCCCCCTTTCCCGGGGCTCACCGCGCCCGCACTGGGGCTTCTTAGCAACTGCCCCCTTTTCCGGGCCTTCTCCACAATGCTGCCCTCTCTCTGGGGCCTTCTCAGTAATGCTGCCGCCTCTCTGGGGGCCTTCTAAAGTGCTGCCCCCTTCCCTGGGGCTCACTGCGCCCACACTGGGGCTTCTCAACTGCCCTTCTCTGGGGCTGGGGCCAATGTACCCTGAATGCTGCACCCTCACTCACGCTGGGATCCCCACACTGCTGTGCATCCCCTGTGAGGCCTCCTCCAACCCCTAATAGCCTCACCCAAACCACCGGTGTAACAAATAGCAACACAAACGTAAGCCACTTGGCTATAACGTAAATGGAAGCCACCCGGCCATAACAGCAGTCCAGCCTACCAGAGAATACTCCATCCCTCAGCCATGTCAGATGCTGCACCTTCAGTCAGGCTGCTCCTCTCTTCCATGAGAGAGAGAGAGCTCCTTCCTCCTTGGCTGTCAGCAGGGAACTCCCTCTGGCCCCCAGCCTCTAGGGCTTATAAGGGAGGCAGGCCCTGCCCCTCCCTGGTTGCCCTGGCAACCCACAGCTGGGCTCCTTATTCCCTGCTAGGGCTTCCTCCCTAGCAGTTTCCCCTCTTTGGGAGCAGGGCACCTTGGTGCTCTGTGACAGGCCCCCATAGATGTACATTGTGAGCACTGCAAGCTCTCCACTCTTCAGGGCCTCAGCACTTGAATGTCTGTATACGCAACTCTGGGTACATTTCTCTACCAGGAGAACAAACCTGAGAGAGTTCTCCCAGATTATTTGAACTTGTGTGCGCAGTCGCACAGTCACTGGGGAAACAGATGCACAATTACTCCTTACTTTCTGAGGGGTAGCTTTATCTTGGAGTGGAGTGACTTACACCAGTCTGAGGCTGTCATGTGCACTCCACTTTTACTAGGAAGGAAAGACAAATTATTTCATAGGAAACTTGTTGAGTGTCCTCACCTGGTCAGGATGGATTCCTTGTGGCTGAAGAATTTCAAAGCAGTGAAGCATTCTGAACACATGACTTCAATTGGAATGAATGGGAAATGCCAGGAAATTCTGCAGCTGTTTTTAGAAAACGCAAACTTTTTCTTTTGGTGGTTTTAAAATGTTTAATATTTTCTTTAAAGAAATGCCTACATTCTTTCTTCCTCACTTCTAAATCCCATTTCTTTCTAATGTATGGGCTGTGCAAAGCTGAGAAGCTTATTTCAGTCATTTTTCTTTTCATTTAGGAAATATGCCTCTTGTTGAGGTACATGCTCATCCTTCCCCGTCTTTATGAGAATGTATGTAGCTCTGGATACACTTTAATTATTACTGCCTTGATTGGTTTTTTAACAGTCAAATTGGATCAAAATCTTTTATATACTATATTTTGAAATAAACAATAGGAGTAGAAAGTAGAACAAGGGTAGTACCTTCTGCCTGACTTCAGACTAACACAGTTAACCACCTCTGTTCATGGAAAACAATGAGGGACTAACTTGTTTTTATAAAAGTAGAACTTAATTTGCAAGTTAAAAGCTATTTCTCTAGTTGGATCAACTTTAATGAGAGCCATATTAATAAGAGGTAGAAGAATTTGCTATATGTGGCTGTCCTTGGATGATTTATTCAGCATATGTGTAACAGTACATTGGAGGCAACTTGTAAAGAGCCAACTGATAAGGAATAGAGAAATGGTAAGTGCCTTGTTTTCCCTGACTGATTCCCTACATTGTGTTTGTCTAGAGTTATTCTGACAACAATTACCTGATGCAATCCCAAAATTCCTTTTCCAAATTTATCCCATCCAGAAATCAGAAATGAATTGGCAATAACATACCTTCTTCACCGTGTGAACTGTAGTGTTTGCATTCAAGATGGGGACTGAAGTAATGAAAACACATTGGCTTCTTTCTAATTAAAAAGAAATGATTTGTCATGTTCCAATTTCTATTGTCACTTTTAAATCCAACTGAATTTCTCCAAAAAAAATATTGAAATGACACTTTTTCACAGTGTATGACTGGGGGATTACTGTATTATGAACTATGATATGGTTTATGAACTATTATATGCTACATGAATTTGTAAAACTCTGTTTATTAAATAGGAAGACCAAATTCTGCAATAGAAAAATAGTTAAAAAAACAAGGCAAAGGAGATAATGCCAGCAAGAAAAAAATGTATCTCTTATCTGATACATAGCCAAATAGAGATAGAATGCAGTTCTGCAGTCTTTACACTGGGAATTTAATCTGCTTAATGCAGTGATTCCCAAAGGGTATGGCACGGCACGGCATGCCAGCATGTTGCAAGAGTGACAGAAGTGTGCTGCAAGACCCGCTTGTATGAGAAGGTAAATGGCACCACCTAGAACAGTGTTTTTTATTCTCAAAGCCCCCTTCCATATCTTTCCTGAATTTAAATTTATCTGTCTATAAATACTTTTCAGGTATAAGAGTCAAGTGTGCTACCAGTTTTAATCCAGAAAGAAAGTGTGCCCCAAATGTCAAAAGTCAGTGAAACACTGGCTTAATAGAATGATTTCTCTGTCCTAATTACTAATTGTTGGTGACACTTCTGATTTCTTGGTGCTCCTAATGTAAAGCAAGATTGTAAATGTTGGAAAAAACATATTGCAAACTTTTTATACATACAGGGTAAAATTACATATAAGATTTTATTGGTGCAACTGGTAATAGCACCTGTATTTAAGGCAACCAACAGTTTCCATTACAAACTGACCTCTCAGTTTACTAGCACTTTGCTAAACAGCAACCATGCAACCAAACAGGTCCACGCTAGGTATCAGTCTCAGGCTGAATTTTTTTTGCTTTTGCAAAACAGCTTAGCAAAATTGGGTCAGCAACTGCTAAGAAATTTAAGGGAAAATGCATTATTTTGTTCATTTTCAATTTTGATAACTATTTCTTTGAGAACCTCTAGTGTCTCCAAAGTTTGGAACATAACCTTGAAATTAAGCAGTGAGGTTATAGCAGTACTACCTACCTTGACCAAGTGTAAGTCTTTCCATAGACAATAACAGCTTACTGCACCCTTGCCTCACAGCTCTTATTTTCTAAACATCTTAAGATTTTTCTTTAGAACGTTAGTACTACTTTCTGTCTCCTCTTGAAGCAAGAGGAAAACATTTTTAATGAGACTGTCTCGTTAGATAGTAAAGTTTTATTTGAATTTGTAGCTGTTCTGGAGATCTACCCAAGTATAACATCTTACTCTACTTATGTCCCTCTGGGTAGTTTTGTACATTTTTATGTGCCCTGAAAGATTCCAGGGTAGTAAAGAAGAACAATTTAAAGTAAATTTAATAAAGACACCGTTTAAAAACAACATTAACAATGCATTGTTTACTTTTTCTGTTAAGCTTTAAAAATCCCTGCTTTTTTCCCCAGTTGCACACATCATGAAGCCACAGTTAGGCTTCAAGGATAAGGTAAAGTGGAAATACACGGCTAAGACTTTGGGTTTTGGGGGGTTTCTTTTTGAGGTGGGGGTGTTATTTAAATAAAATACAGACACATGGACAGCTGTGACTTTTTATCCTCTTTCTTCAAAAGCAACTAAGACATAGGTGCCACACACTGCAGAATCATGTCTCCTTCAGGAAAGCTAATTCTGTTGCACCACTAAGGCACTTCTGAGGTCTCCTATTCCCTCAATGGGAAGCCTATTGCATTCACTGGGGCTGATCCTGTTCTGCTTTGCATAGTTCTCCCATTCCACCTAGGAGGATGCATGAATGCTTCTCTCATTCTGTCAGTGGGCATTCTTGTAATCTAACGTGCTTTCTTTGGTGAAGATTCAGTCTGATTGGACTTAGACTTTTTTTGGATCCAGCTCATTCAGAGGAGGTGTCTACCACCATGCCTAACTGTCAAGTCAGGAGTATTAATTTTAGTACAGAGTAAATAGGCTGTAGTGATTCCTTGTTACTCAGTAGCCTAGAGGGTGGGCACTTGCCTAGGAAATAAGAGACCTACATTCAATGCTCTAACCCAGTGTTTTTCAGCCAGATGCCTTGAAATCCTTACAAGGGTGCCGTGCGTTGCCACACAGTGTTAGCACTATTAGGTGTGAAAACTGAGTTCACGTGGTAAACCCACAGGTTTCAAATAGGAATCCATAGTGTTAAAAACATTCTGATCTGTTGTTGTCTTTCTAAGTTCTTTGCAAGAGACGAATTGTTCTTTTTTTGGAGTAATTTTTTTCTGAGGGGTGCCTCGGATCTAATGAGGGGTGCCTTGAGTCTAACATGATTTAGAGTTACTACACTAGCCACCAGCCTCTAGCCCATGGTATAGGCAGCGCTGAGAAGATTTGCCATCCCTCCACTGAAGCCAGGGTGGAAAGGAAAGTAAGAGTCAGAGTCTCAGAAGGGGAAATGTAGATTCTGCTCCTTGCTCCTAATGACAATCATTCCTCTAATTGCAAAAAGGGCCCAGAAGCAGAAGCCAGGAACTTTCCTTCCCAGATGAGTGCCCTCCTTATTGGGCTAGAGTCACACGAGCTTCCTAGACTGTTCATGCATTTTTTACATCTGACAGGCATTGGTTAATAGACAGTAATACCCCAGCAGCAGGAACCAGAACCTCAGGCTTCTTCTGGGAAAAGGAAGATAAAGAGAGAGAAAATAGGAAGAAAAGTGTTAGAGTAAAGAAAATGTATCTTGCTGCAGACATTCTTCTTGTCTACAGGCTGATTAGTACAAGTAACTTGATTTCAGGATTTGGGGTGTGGAAGCCATGATAGGTATAATATGGTGAAAAAATAATTTTATATGAACTAGGGAAAAGAACATGGTGCTCCTTCTAGGGCTTTTAAAATATTTAAATTACAGGTATTTTTGTGAATTATCTTTTCTTATCTGGAAAGTTTGGGGTCATGCTCCTTACTTGGCACTACTGTGCCCCTCTATAGTGAAGTATAAAGTACAGGGGTTGTGCAACCTTATGCAATCATCATCATCATCATGTTTCTCAGAATTGTTCCACCTACAGTTGCAGTGCTGGGATGCAAAAAAAAGTCAGTTAAAATGTTGGTAGCTGACAGCAACCTGAGTGTCATCTAGGCCTCCGCTGAGCAGAGTTTGATGGGAAGTTGAAAAACTGGCAGCTAGCTTGCGTGTGTACTGCTTGGGTGATATCTCTGACCTCTTGACTTCTACCATATAAACATACTGGTTATTTGTGAATACAAATACTAAACTAGGTATGCATGTAGACCAGGGGTAGGCAATTATTTCATCTGGAGGGCTGCTAGTGCTTACCTAGTTTTGGCAAGCTGTAGAGGACCGCATGGGTTTCCCTGCCACTTGACAGTTGCCCTTCCCCCTGGTCACCATGTTGGTACCAGAATCCCTTTTCCTTGCCCCTGGAAGTACACCTTTCAGCAAGGGGGTTTGCCTTCTTGGAACCAAATACATACCAAATTATATTCTAAAAATCAAATATCTACTACAACATTTATTAATTTGATCTCAAGAAATATTTTTGTCCTGATTTACATGTGTTTGTGTAGTACATACAGAGGTGGCTATATAATAGCATAAAATGAAGTCTTACTCTTGTATGTTGTGGGGGTTTGTGGGGGGTCTGGGTGGATGGGTATAGGTTTATGGGCAGCTATAGGTGTGTGGGTATGTGGGTATGGGGAGGATTTGAGGGGGTAGAGAGGTGGGGTGTGCGTGTGTATGGGGTTGGGGGGGGTGTGTGTATGTAGGGTGTGTGTATCTGAATGTGTGGGTGGGTATGGAGTTTGTGAGGGGCTGTGAGTGTGTGGGTTGGAGGGTGGCTGGGGAAGGTTGTGGCATATGTGGAGGGGGAGGGTGGCTGGGAGTGTGTGAGGGGGTGTGGGTTGTGCGTGTGTGTCGGTGTGAGGGAGGGTGTGGGTACATATGTATGGTTGGATGTGCATGTGGGACTTGCCCTATGAACACACACACACACCCCCTCCCACATTGCCCACAACCCCTGTCACTTCTTCATTCCCCTCCCCTCTTCCCCCATTCACCTCTGGCACCATGCAGTTCCCAGCTGCATGGCCCAAGACTACAGGATGCAGCAGGATCTGGCTCCTGTTGAGTCCTGCAGTCCTGGCGATGCAGTTGGGAACCACATGGTACCAGAGTTGCTGGTGGGATGGGCTAAGGAGAAGCAGCAGCTGGGGCGGGGAAATGGTAACTGTGGCAGGTGGGGGGGCGGCTGGCAGTGAGCAGGTGGCCAGGTATGAGTACAGTGACAGCTGAGCGGGAGCACAAGGCTGTGCTGGTGTCCCAGGACCAGGGCTGATGGGGGCCTAGAGTGAGGCAGCAGGAGCATAGGCTGGCAGGGGATCTATGGAGCTGGGCCAGTTCCCCCCTCCCCCTGCTGGAGCAGCCCAGGCCCCATGCTTCTGCCTCCCTGTTCTGGGCCCCTGCTGGCCCTGGCCCTGGGGCACCAGCATGGCCCCTGCACTCCCACCCAGTTGTTGCTACACTCACAACCACCCACCCACCTGGTTGCTACCACTCACCCCCCCACATGCCACTGCCTTTTCCCCACTTTCATGCCCACCGCTGCTACTTCTCTCCACCCCACTGCCTGCCCTCCTGCTCACCACTTCAGCACTACATGGTTCCTGGATGCATCAGCAGACTGCAGGATGCAACAGGAGCCAGCCTGGCCTGGCCCAGGCCCAAGGACTGGAGCAATCACTGGCAGTCCTCCCCTCTTCCCTGTGTTCTGTGCTGAGTTGCACTCCCGGATGGAGGGAGGCGGGGAGCAGTCCCAGGACGCCAGACAAGAAGCCTCTGCTAGGCAGGAGCTTCCAGCTGGGGGTGGGGTGGGGCCGGACTGGCTTTGCTGCTGCAGCTGCTGGGTCCTGCTGCTGGCTCCCCCTGGGTCCTGCTGCCTCTGGTGCCTTGTGATCTTTGACAGGCATCCAGCCACAGATAATAATTAATTTTCTAAATTTTTTAAGGGCCCCACGGGCCTGATAGAATTGCCTGACAGGCTGTATTTTGCCTGCTCCTGATGTAGAAATTAGAAATATAAAAGTATGAAACCACAAACGTAGCCACTTTTTACATCAGATCCCATTGGGGGCTTTTTTCCTTTTTTTGATTGACCACTTATTTTGTAATAGGAAAACATGAGCATTTGTGAAATGCTATTCACCTTTCAGTGAAAGTACTGTGTGTTCTCCTGTGATCTCCTTGGTGTCTCGGGATGTAAGGATTCTCAGAGTATAGTCCATGAGCTATGCCCTTGCATGCTTTTGTTCTTCTCCTTAATATATATTCTTGTTGCCAAACACCACCATGTACCATACTCAGTAGCTGCCACATAGACAAGCTTGCAGTAGATATTTTTGGACAGATCCATTTCCCTTTCCTCATTTATGCAGGTTAGGTGCCAGCATTTAATGAATAAGCAACTCAGAGCTGCGAAAGTTTCTCAAAACACTTCTGTGTAGGCTACAAACACTTGGAGACAGAATCTCCAAATTCACAGCTCTAAAAATAAACATGGCAAAGCTGTGGAAACATCCAGGGGTTTTGCAGCATAATGCCCAGTTTTAGATAAAATCTTTAGACTCCTTTCACGCAGACCCAGAACATAACTGGAACTCTGTTCTTCCAGCTCCAAAACACAAGTCTCTTCTATGTAAGGTCTTTGACACCTGGCAGGCTGGGGAATTAGGACTACTGTATGTGAGGCAAGCCTTGGAGAGCAACATTTTACCCTTACCCAAAGCCAGGACATTAATTACACAAAGCCACTACATTCATTACACGTTACACAAAACCAGTACATTAATATGCCTTAGCATCCAAAACAGCCATTATCTTATTGCTGGCACCCTCATCTCCCCTTCCCTGTAAATATTTATCTTCGTGAGTCAGGTTTCATCTTAACTTAGATCCCCCATCCTGCTAAGTGTCTTGGTCAGGTTGTGAATTCACTTATGTTCCAGTGACTTGGAGGATCTCATTAGCGTCTGGCTGTAGAGAACCCCACAGAT
>NW_005842205.1:5349-8663 GCF_000455745.1 Alligator sinensis | reverse complement strand
TGAATTTACATTTTCTAGAGTCAATTTTTTTATATATGCAGAAAATAAATTATAGTATAATTTTAACGATTATTTTGCACAAAATCCACCATGCTAACTGCTGCTCCAGAAGAAACATTAGGTTAAAAATAAAGTAAAACACACAAAAAATTGATATCACTATGCAAATTATTTTATTTTAAATCTTTTAAGAGGGGTATATATGAGTCACATTCATAATTGCTTTGAAATCAATTTATTTGTACCAACAACAAACTTGTTTCAATAATCCTAATTTTTTAGTAAAAGTGATTAAAAGTAGCACCTTTATAAGAAAGTTCAAATCAGGAGCAATAATTATTCCCTGGCTCAATTTTTCACTGTAAGTACTGCTATACATGCTAATTAGAAAAGTGGGATTCAGGAATTCTAGAAGGTAGCAGATGTTCTGTTTTATATATAGTTTTATTGAAATGTCCATGCAATTCTTTTCTGCTTTTCTACATTTTTGGCCTTGCTCCAGGATTTTTAGTGACTGCTGTTCTGACACAGTCTTCTACTTTGTCCTTCAGGATTTTTCCACTGCATCCTATTTTTGATTGCAGAGGTATTCTGCCTTCTCGTGATATTAAAAAAAACAAACAAAGAAATAAAGAAAAAAACAACCAAATGATCAATCAAACAAATATAACAGTAACCAGTTAATTAGTAAGACAATATTTGGATGCATTTGCACCATTTTTTCATCAAATAAAACATCTTTTTTAGCTAAATTACGTGTTCCACCCTACATTATAGAATCTTTGTCTTTCTTTCCTTTTTTGCTCCTTCTAAATGTGTAGCATTGGTTTTGCACAGTTTTGTCACTATTAGTGCAAAAGCTTTCTTATTTACAGTTATTCTTGTACAAAGCATCCTTCTGTTGTTGTTTCATCAGCTCTTTTAACTGTTTTAGAGGTCATCTGAGAATGTCCTCTTATACTCATAAATCTTTCAATTTCCCTTTTGGTTTTGCTTTTATTTGTTGTCAGGTTGCTTAATTATTGTCGTGCTGTAGAGCACATTAGGGTAAACATTGTATGACAGGTGCCATATGCCATTTATTATTCATGAGATTTTACAATGGCAATAGAAACAGCACATAAGTTTATTTTCATCTGAGAATTATGCATGATGACCTGAGTTTAGACTACTTTAATATTGTTTAATCTGCGATGACAGTGCTCTCAAATTTCTGTATTAGTCACACCTTTAAGGTTAAATGGCATAACTCCATCAGTGTGTCTTATTCCATAACTCTTTCTCATTTAGGGCTTGTGCTTGTTTAGCTATATTTATGCTGTGATTAATGCTGATTTTCTAACCTGTGCTTTAAACTAGGTCTGATAATGGTTTCATTTCCTTTTGAGTATGAATTACAAAACATTGTCTTAGGCACATTGCATTGTTTGACGTAATAGTTTTTACCTACATACAAGTACTGAAAACATCATGCACATATTGTGACTAATTGCAAACACGAACTATAAGGAAAATCAGTGTCTAGGCTTTGTGTAGCTGCACTGACCATTTGCTCACCTAAGAATTCCTTTCAAAGAAATCCCATAAAATATAGTGAATGCAGAGAGAGGTAATTTTTGTGCAGACTTATTTTACCAACTGATCTAATAGGTCTTAAAATTGTACTTTCTTGAACTGTAGTCAAGATTTAAATTGCTCTCAAAGTGGCCTCTATATGTCTAAAACAGCTGCATGCTGATTTTTGCCACCAAAAATTTATACTTCCTTTTATTTGGATGCCTATTACATTGCATGCACAAAACCATTGTCAGTCTACAGGATACATTTATTTGATATGGCTGTACAAATTGGCTAATTAGAAATATAACTCATTATAATGTATGTGGAAATGCTTTTTGCCTGGGAAAATCCTGGTGCCTGCCCTGTGCACCAGGGAAATTTAGCCACCAACTTTTGGGCTACTTTATTATTTTGGCACTCTTCCTTGTCTTGGGCAGATTCAATCTGCTGTATGAAAAGTATCTGGAATTTTCACTGCTGATCTGTCATAAGTCTCTTTTGCTGGCTTATCAGGCTATATTTAGTTTTCCTTTTTTTCTTTGCAGGTGGAAGAAATTGTTGATATAGGATCATTTGCCCCAGAAGACATTCATATCCCCAAGATCTATGTTGACCGCCTCATAAAGGGAGATGGATTTGAAAAGAGAATTGAAGTAAGTAATTCAGCTTCTTGGTCACAGTATGTGTGAACTTTGCCTATATTTTATACATCTTGGCCATTAAATTATATCCATGATAATATGCTATGAAACTGATTCAATGCCAAGTTCCACTAAGGACAGAAGAGATAGGAAGAAAAGAGGACAAACTGTGGATACCTGATCTCAGGTTTAAGAAGCTGTAGTTCTAATTCCGAGGCAAGCAGCTATGGTCCTTGGAGGACTTGCACCAGATGAAAGTATTGAAGCTCTGCCCTGAAACTTTTGTATTATTTCTTGCCTTGCTTCAGTGTAACCTCTCCCCTGGCAATGGGGGGAATAGTTGGAACAACCAGCTGTATACCAGGTGAGAGCTTCTCTAACATGACATATCTTAAAAGTTCCCCAGTTTAGGGCAGAGAGATAATATTTGTCCTTATATTCATAGAGACCCTTTTTGTAAAGTCAGGTACCATATTTTACAGTGTATAAGTCGAGTTTTGAAGCCCAATTTTGGTGTCTTAAAAATCAAACCCGAGTTACAGGCCGTGCCACTTCAAAAATGTCTGGCTCTGTTTGCTGATAGTAGCACTACCAAATGTTGAGTCTGGCACCTCTCACAGGGGACAGCACTGGGCTTGGTGCTCTGCAGCACCGCTTGTAGCGGACGGGGTCAGGGTCAGTGCTCAGCTACTGCGGCCCCATCCCCTGTGAGCCCAGTGCCACTGGCAGTGGAGGAGGGGATGAGGCCGTGCCAGCCGAATGCCAAGCCCAGTCCTGTCCCCTGCAAGTGGCACTGGGCTTGGTGCTTAACAGTGCTGCTCACTACAGACAAGTCCTGACTCAGTGCTCGGCTGGTGTGGCCCCATCCCATGCCATACACCATGAAATACGGTACTCTTATTTATGGACATTCCCCTGTAGAGCAGGTGCTGTCAGTATCTATTAAAGCAGGGGTTTTCAGCCTTTTTTAAGGAGTGTACCCCACTTCTGGTGGAGCAGGGGGGTGGCAGCAGCCAGATGTGGAGTGTGGGGGAAGGTGGGGGGGTTTGGGCCAGACAGACGTGGAGCGTTGGGAAGCTTGCATGTGGCAGGGCGGGGGGGGGGGGGGGGGGA
>NW_005842205.1:0-5335 GCF_000455745.1 Alligator sinensis | reverse complement strand
TCCTGCTGGGAAGGCGTTGAGTGGCAGTGCTCTGTCCTCGCCTGCCTGCGCCTACCCCTTAGCCCCTTTACATGTACCCCCACTTCACAACCTCTGTATTAAAGAAATAACAATATTAATATTACAACTTTTAACTCAAACAAGTAATCTGATAACACTTTAAATGACTCTCTCAAGAAAACAGCTGTATCATCACTCTATTAACAGTATACCTGGAAGGAATTGTCCCCTGGCTTCCTATGTTTGTGTATGTGATTTGATAACTCCCTTGAAATATAGGTGGAAATTCCAGTCTGGGCCTTGTTACACATTGTAATTTGAGCTGCTCAAATGTTGATCAATGTTAGCGCTAGCTTGAGTTTGGAACAGTTGCACCTTAAAGCCAAAAGCTTTCTTTGACTGGCTTGGTGCCAGAACTATCCCCTGGACAGTATAGTTTTGAGGGTGGAACATTTGTCCACACAAAACAGGAATTGGGGGAAGGGACACTGCATCCTGGGATGCTGGAGCAGCTTATCTGTGGCAATTTGGGCAGCTTATCTGTGACGAGTGACCTCACATTAATGGAACATGAGCTGGGTAACATGCATCAGAGAGAAACTTGTCTCATAGTGGTATAACTTAAAGTTGCCTAAGGTATGCTTAAACTAGTTTCAGGTGTTAATATGTGGACAATCCAGGGGTTAAGAGCTCCCAGAACCACCTAGATTTAATGTGCAACAAGGCCCTTTCTTTCATTATGCTCAGATATACCCAAAATACTTCTGTGGAGTCAGGAATACCCACGGAAACGAAGTATAACCAAAACAGTATGTTGGTGATGTGGAGAATAAGGAGGAGGAAAAAAAAGTTTTTAAAGACAAAAGGAAGAAGTTGGTGTAAACAATTGTCTTCCTAACAGTGTTCTATGGCAAATTAAACTTCGTCATCATCATAGTCCCAAAGTCCCAGATAAGCGTAGGAACTTTTTTAAAGTTCTCATTGTGTGCCTTAAGCAAGTGAAAGCTGACTTTCCCCTTCTCTTCCCCACTTTCCTCTCCCTCCCTCCTATCAACAAGTTCACCATGCAGAAACTTACTGCATTATTGGGGGTACCTGACTGGATTCAAATATGATAAATTTATTTTTATTCTTTAGGCAATCTGGGTTGGATATCAGTTAATACTCCTTTCCCTCCTTTTGCACCATGGGCTATTACATCTAGTTAGAATCCAGTTTGTTTGGTTAAAGGCCTTCATTTTTGCTTTCACTAAATACCATTGTCATGTTCGTTTGGTGTCTGAGACACTTCTTCATTCTTTGAAAGGCTCCTCCACAAATGCTATTTGGGTTTCTTTTCTGATTAGATGGGGGGTGGGGGGTCCAATCTGGGATCAACACGGGGTTTTATGTCACACCACTGCACATTTTCTGTACCATTTTTGATGACCAAGTTGGAATATGGATGAATTTGGTCTAGTGAGTTTTGTAACCTCAAATGATACATTTCATCAAATAGAAATATAGCAGTAATATTGACAATTTATTTACTCTTATGCAGAGACTATAAAGCTAGTACGTAGGTGCTGTGTATTACATTTTGAATGTAAATTGGATCAGGCATATTGCAGTTTCCAGTGGACTGTTTGAACAGGTTTTCCATATAAACAAACTTTAGTTAGTGTAAGCAAAAAAGGTATGTTCTTGTCTGTATTTTAGAGAAGTGGCAGTCATTCTTGCATGCATAGAAGGTGTTGGTTGGAAGAGGGGAGGAGAAGAATAAATTCAAAGCAACTTGCTTTACTTTCTGTTATCATCATCATTTGCTCCTGCCCAGTTCACTGATCTGGTCCCTCTAGTAAGAGTGCCCTTTTTTTACTTTTACAAGATCATTTTTTCACCAAGAAAGAATTCTCTGTTAATGTTCTCACATGCTGCTGTTGTGCTGTTATAGACCATGTCTACTTAGTGCTTGCCTGTTCCTAAAGTGAAGTAAGATGGCTACATTTGTGATGCATTGGCAGTGCCATCCTAACAGCTATGTTTTTTTCCAGTTTGGAAAGTAGTATGTGTGAAGCTAGTGTGGCCTGTCACAGTATGGCGTTATGTATAGTGGCCATATAGACATATTTTTTAATTCAAAATTAAATGCATTGGTTGGAAGTTTCTGGCTTCTAAGAAGGGACCCTTTTTCAGGCTGGGTGAAGAAATGTAATACATCAAACATGAAAAAGAACATTTACTAACCTTTAGTAATTGGATTTCAAGATGGGCTCTCCACATGGTATTTCATGATGGGCTCTCTTACTCTTGGTAAGCATGGTCTCATTCACAAGACATTCAATTCTTATGGTCAGCAATCTCTTTGGGGCCATATCCATGCCAAATTACAAGGTGATTCCACAAAACGAAAATATCCAGTTCTGGAGTACAGAGATCTCTTGTAGTCCAACATCAGTAGGGCTAAATAAATCTTCAGTCATTGAAATCAGTACCACATACAGTGTACAATTGAGGGATAAGAATCTATTACTCCCACCCTGGTAAAAAGAGTGTGGGAGGTGTTGCCCCACGATTCCTTTTACCAGAGACCCCCAAGGATTGACATGACTCTTCGTCCGATTTGGTATCAAGTGAACTTTATTAGTAGCCCCTAGGCTTATTACAAGATAATTATCCTTGCAATACGACCTGGCAAGCAGTTCCCTAGACGTTACAACAGCGACCTTCGGTGGTACCGGCCTCAGATCCTGTGCTGGGTGTGCGGGATGTCAGTTTCTGGGTTCCTTGTTACTCAAAGCAAGCATTCCAAGGCTGCTTCTGTCTCCCCAGGGTGGCAACACAAACACACGCACTGTCTCTTTGGTTGTCCACTGCTTTTGTAACTTTTTCATCTCAAACTGTCCAGTCCTCAAGTTTCGTACCTCATCTTTTTAGATAAGGTACTCCAATCCTATTCCATTTTTGGTTTTCTGCTAGGGAAACTACTGTACCTGGTTAGCTCACCGTGCCAATCACAGCACTCATTTTTCCTGATGCCTTATAAGGCACTCTGTACAATTTAATTGCTTAGTTCCAGGAAGGCCTAAAGTTATACTAAGAGCCTGAGCATAACTAAATTTGCCCATTACAGGAGGCTCAACAAAAATGTTGAGCCTCATCTCTGGAAGTGACTGTGCCATCTTATTGCGACACAGTCAAGGCTTGTTTTCTGCTGATCCACCTTTTCCTCCACACTAGATTTCAAGGATGGACGTTAGAGAGACCATTCAGAGTAGGAGACCTCCTGGGTCTTGAAGGGAATAGACTCCTAGCATCCTCTGCAATCTCTCCCTAACCAGTATGTTTTAGTTATGGTCCTACTAGGCATCCTGAGGTTTGCAATCTGTGGCCCACTCAGTTGGGCCCAGGATTTCATCATTGTGTGTGCCCTAAACACACTCTTTTGCCCAAACCTGTCTCAGAGATGTGCTGGCAGTTTCAAAGCTGCATGTGGTGTGTGTGTGTGTGTGTGTCCTAGAAATCACGTGATTTACACACATGCATCCCAGCACACACACATCCTGAGACAAGTCTGAGCAAACGAATAGTTTAGAGGCGCACAAAACTGTGAAAACCTAGACCTGGGGCTACAAACCTTCAGTTTTTATGTGAAGTCACTTGGCAATTTAGTCCAATCCATGGAAGTCCAGAGTAACAAGTGAATGAACATAGAGTAGAAGTTGTTCCTTAGAACAATATTTTTTCAAATTTATTTTCCAAAATTAAACACTTAGATCTACTGGTATATTTATGCACCTAAGTGAAAATAAAGCTATAGTTGCTGAGCTACTTGCAGCTCCCATGGAAGTTATGCTGATACATCTGTCCACAGAAAACCAGGATTATGATGATGTTGGAATTCAGCACTGGTATTCTGATTCTGATGCATTCTCTCCCATAGCCTCCTTCATATATCCTTTTAGAATTAATAAAGCAGAGAAAGACACACTATAAGTGACCATATTGGGTTAGGTGGGAACTGGACTGATGGAAGAAAATGTCATTTTGTGCAAGAGATGCAGTTGATCCCTTTATTCTTGGGTCAGATCTGTCATTGAAGTCACAAGGCAGAGTTTTATGACAAAGTATCTTGATACCATAGCTTTCTAATGATAATTTCTTATTTTGTAGAGATTATCAACCCGAAAGCCTGAAGATACAAAGAGCAAACAAAAGAAGGGAGGAGATAACGTGAGAGAGAGGATCATCAGGCGAGCAGCCTTAGAGTTTGAGGATGGCATGTATGGTATCCTTCAACTGTGCTTTAGGTTAAAGAACTAGCATTTTCTATGATGAAATGGCAGTCGCATCTGTTACTCTTAGCAAAAATTAATTGCCACCTCCATTGTTTGTCCTCTGCAACACCTGTGGTTCTGTCACTTTTATTAACAGCCTGTTGAAATAAACATAATATTAAGTTCTGTGATACCTGGTGTCTTTTCCCTCCTTTACCTAGCTTAATAATGAGAAGTCAAATAATTAATCAGTGTTTCTCAAAAAAGTTAAGATCCATATGTTTGAAATGGAACTTGCTTGAGTGAGTGATGATTAACTGTAATGCTTAAAAGAGTTTATTATTGGCTTTATTTTTCTCTAAGATGGTTACATATATTACAAATTGGACTCAAAAGTTCACTGAATGTCTTTATAATTTGAACTGCCTTCAAGTGTTGTATGGCACCTGACAGAAGGCAGTTAGGCAGTCCAAATTATAGTCATTTAGTCAAGTTTTGAAGCATGCGTTTGAAAAACAAAACAGTTTGTAGAGGGAAACACAAATGTAATTCTGTTAATGTATTACTTTACAGTAATTCTATTTCTCATTGTACTTAACCAACTCACTTCAGCTAATCTGGGCATAGGAATTCCTTTGTTGGCCAGCAACTTCATCAGTCCAGATATAACTGTTCACCTGCAGAGTGAAAACGGAGTCCTGGGTTTGGTAAGAATGTAGAAAAGCACCAGTGATGATTTAGTGTAATGCTTAAAAGGGTTTATTATTGGCTTTATTTTTCTCTAAACTAGTTACACATATTACAAATTGAACCCAACAGGTTTCCATATTGCATGGTGCCAGCATTGTGCCTCAGAAAACTAAGCATTTACTTAAGAATTATGTAAGTTGTCCCATTGAGGTTGCAAGGTCCATTCCTGTGCTTAAAATTAAGCATATACTTCAATGAAGTTCTGTGCTGCATCAGGCCTAAATGCTTAGTAGTTTTCTGCATAAAGGTCTATAAGTAGTTTTTAAGTGGCGGGTATTATACATTTTAAATAAAATTTAAATTCCAATTTTCAAAATATAAAGCTGTAT